>NC_054542.1:23442972-23556440 GCF_017654505.1 Polyodon spathula
ACCAATTAATTATTCACTTGACCCAGCATGTGAACTAATCTGTGTCCTCCTGTGCTCACATATCAATACCCACTTAAATATGCACGTGGCGTGAGTTGTGCCATCCTTGTGTCTAAATACAAAATTACACTTTATAACATTTATGCTCATAACCCATATTTATGTCCGGTGTATTTTATACCCAAACACCAAGATTAACACACTACATACAACATAAAACACTAATAAACACAAAGGGGTGGGACACTCCGTCACATGGACCGATTACGTAAGTGGTTATCTTTCCTAATGTATTTATTTTTTTGCTGCGAGAGGAGCGGAGATGAATTTTTACCCCATCCATGCTATAAAACAACAACAAACATTGTTATTAAACATGAAACAATTCATTTAAATCATAATAATACAACACAAAATACAAATAAACATAGGGGCGGGGTGTACCCTGTCACACACAGATTCGTTGTCTAACCAAGATGGATTGGACTCATTTTCATGATGTCTCTCAGTATTTTTTTCTACATGTTAGGTTTGCTCTGGTCTTATTCACCAGATGTCAAGACATTTTAACACTAGAACCGCCAAGGTAGTCATGTTGACGGTTTTCACTTCTTAAATAAATTAAAATTACTGAGCATGTGTTAAAGATCTGCAGTTGTCTGTTCTTGACTTTTTATAAAAATATGTTTTAAATACCCTGACAGCGTTTGAAAGTCAGAATCACAAAAAAAAAGTTATAAGCACTTCTACCTAAAACCGCAAAAGTAGTCATTTTGATAGCTTATTATAATACATGCTTTTATTGTTAATATAACCTACAGAATACTTATTTTTATACGTATACAAGCCAGTTTGTTCTGTACTTCCACTGAGTTTACAGCAGTATGTATTTGAACAGAATATTGAAGTCTAGATATGTGTTATCCAAATACCTATTGTAATCCTATCAATTCCTTGGAGAACTGTTGTCTGGCTGGCTAAGTGAGGATAGATAGTCTGCTATCTTATAATATTACTATTACAATATTTTTTTGAGAAATCTTGAGATTTTTGCATTTTTATTTGAGAGCAACTGCAGATATATTTGCCTTGGCATCAGAAATTTGGAACGAGTTCATTGAAAACAGCATTGCCTGCTTCAAGCTAAACATAAAACATTAAATGGACAAGCAGCTGTTTCCGACAAAAGCATGGTGTCGCTGGACACAGTACTGTATATGTTAAACAAACCTGTCAAATTTGGGATCAGGTTTTTGCTGGCAGCGGACCCTTCCCCTAACTGTGCAAAGATGAAACTCGCCCAGCTGGTCAGTTGGAACAGTAAACAAAGCGAGAAGAGAGTTTCCACCATCTGCGCAAAACTTATAACTCATTGAAAGCAATCACCGGTGTCCAGTTGCTGTATTTTACAATGTACTGGACATGGCAGCCATCAATTCCTTCATTTTGTACAAGTAATGCACTCGGGAAAATATCAGTAGGAGAGATTGTATCTTGATGCTAGCCACAGAGCTTCAGCAGAAACATTTTGATCAGAAAATTGCAAAGCGGCAGGGAAACGCAGCTTAACCTGGCTACAGTGCAAACCAAGTGACACACACAGCAGAAAACAGTGCCAGGTGACGAAATGCAATAAAAATAAAACTTCTTATATCTGTGCCCAGTGTAAAAGAGCAGTATGTGGTAAATGCACATGACTAGTTTTTACAATTTTGTATGTACATACAGTAGTTTACAATTGTTTATGCACTATTTTATTTTGAAATGTTTATTTTATTCAGTCTCTTGAATGCAATATTCTGCAGCATGTATGATCTCAAGAGTTACCTCAGCAGCTTCTTCATGCTCCAGACTTTCATGAGTTCTGTTTGAATCTGTTGGGATTCATCTATCAGATCAAATGACGCATAACATAAGATAACATAACATTCATAAATTTATTGCAATGTAGTGGTCTATGGCTTAATGTGTTTGGTTCACTGGATCAAATTACAAATAATATAGCCTTAGTATTCATTTTAGGCTGCAGCACTCCTAATAAGTAATATTCTGGGTTACAAACATGGTTGTAAATTGTATTAGGCAATTGAGCTTCATATTAGCCTGCAAGGCCTCAGTACAGCTCAGTGCATATGTTTGTATTAGAAAGCATGGATATCCATGAAGTCAATTCAAAAGAGATGAAAAGACTGACGTAGCTTTACAATGTTGGGTATTTATACCTTTGTGAACAATTGTTGACTCCACTCCCATTTGTCATACTTCTGTCCAATGATAGCAGTTTCCACTCTATCATTGCACATTCCCTCTGCGGGGGAAAAGGGGGGGGGGGGGGTTGCACACCACATTGTACCTATCAGGATGCATCCATCTTGTATTTCAGTTCCCCTCCCCCATCTCACACTATCTCTGCTAATCTCCTGCCTTTTAGCGTTTAGCTCAGATACCTAGCTGTGACTTTGAGTCATATTAGGCTATGCAAAGCTGCACGCAGCTGGTTTTGCCGATGGGAAATGAAAGAACTCAAAACTTAAACAATACTGTATAGAAAATCAACTGAATTAGTAAACACATTAAAATGACTGTTAAAACACATTCACACACAATTTAAACATAATGATTAAAACAACTTAACTGTAAAAGGCACACATACACATAATGTAAAACTTACAATTAATAACATAACTAATACTTCATCCAGAAAGCCATCACTACAGTCCACCCTTTTTGTACTGAAATGTACAACTACCATCAAGTACAACCAAATTATTCTGTATTTTATTAGTTATTCCTGAGCTCAGTAAAGCTATTGAGCAAAATTATGCTTTGTAATGAGTCAGAAACTGTTGTATCCAAGAATTAATGAGGTCACTATGGCATTCATAATAACATATTGCTTGCAGGATTTTGTTCCCCTGTTGCAGCCTCTCACCATTGCTCACCCTTGAAAATCAGGGTCAGGATTCTCACTTGCTATGCAATCTGAGCTCCATTAATGATTTCCTTGAAAGTGGGCTACCGCTCCATCAGGTTGCTCTTCACTACATGCTTTTTGCAATTGGATTTCTGTTGACCCTTTCTTGGCAGTGAGCCTCTCTGGATCTCTTGCTTGTTCTTAGCTTGGGGGGAAATTCCTTCCCCCACCTCCTTGTGTTTTGGGGTGTGATGCTTTCCGCCTACAGTCTGTTGAAACAGGATTTTCAAAATCATGTGCAATATTTCTATGTTGTCTGACAATCAAAGCTTAAGTAACACTCTTTAATGTCATGACCACAGCACTGTTTGATCACTACGGCATTGGATTAAGTCCATTAAATGATATTGACAGTTATTAATTAACTGCAAACATTTCAGATACTAGGTGATTGGTTATGTTTGTGTTAATTGGAGTGACTGCAGGACATTGCCATACCACATGTGTATTAGTTTCATAACAGCATGCTTTGTGCACCATATCACTATTCTTTCTTTGTAGCCACTGTCTGAGATTAAACGTAACATGTGTCATACCATATTTACATTATTCAAAACAGTTTTACACTCTGGACCAATAATGATGTCCTCCTCCAGTAGGGGGGTGCCTTTTTTTGTTGGACTCTCCCTTGGCTGGCCATTTTTGCAAGAGGTCAGTTTTATATTTCGAATTGATTTCCAAATACAATTTTAACTGCTCATGTTAATATTCCTCAAGAAACAGATGTTATTTCCCTCATATGTTCCTTTATACTATTCTGACCATACTGTACTGTTTACAGCATCATTATTGGACCATAGCCCTACCTGTAGTTTAGTGTCATTGTTTACAATTGTGGAGGCACAGTCTCTATGATCAAAGTTCATGCTTGATTCATTTAGTATAAGGTGCTGTTGTTCTCCTTTTCTCAATTGAAAGATGTGCTCTGGTTTTCATAGGGGTCTCCATGACTCCAGCTGCAGGATGCAAGTTCAAAGCCTTTTGGCTGTGCCTGTAGTCCCAGTGCACGTTTGAACTACAATTGTACATATTGTCCTTGCTCTGTGTCTTCTTCACCATTGTTGTAGGACGGTTCCATCTGGCTTCTGTTATTCTGTGGAGAGAATGATCGAGTGTAATATATACTGTTATGCAGTTTTTATAACTTTCACTTGTGAAATGTGATACCATTTTATTTATTTTTTATAATGACTCCTACATACACATTGACCTTGTTGGCTAACGTGTATGGACCGTGTCATTATGGGGTGAAGGGTCTTTCTGGTATAAATGCTCTGGTCATTATGCTATTTCCTACGTTAATTTCAGAATAGCATATTTGCAGTCATTTTCAGCATCATTTTTTGTTGAATACCAGCTTCAATTTTGAACTATACTAACCTGTTCTGCACCTGTGTCAAGTGTTCAATTTGATTTTTTTATTTGAGTTCTTAGCATTGGATTAGGACCTTTTGGTAGCCTCATTATTCTCATAGAGATCATTTCATGTGGGCTGGTCCCGGTTGATCCAAAGGGTCTGGTCTCTATTTTGGGCAAAGTTATTGAAATGGTTTGAGGCCAATTATTTCCTTTTTTAAAACATTCTACCTCTTTTCAATGCAATCTTAAAAGTTCGTATAGCTTGTTCTGTCACTCCTTAGGTATATGAAGTTGATGTTGGATTTACAATAGTTAATTTCTGATATTATTCTTTTAAAAATGACAAAATTGTATCAATTTCTATGTTTACATGTATCTCCAACTTGTATCAGATCAATCCCCATAATATTCTTGCTCACAGCACAACATCCAGCATCATCAACACATACCCATCACTTTCCTTGAGCATACTGGCAAGAACCTTACATAATTAATCCAGAGGCAGTCTGCAAAACAGAACACTCACAATGTAACTTTGTTTTGCAGGATAGTGGTTAATTTAAGTACATTTTCATTGTTACAGTAATTACCCTATCACTGCCTATTTGAATCAATTTAATTTTATTTTTACATTTGATATGTATATTCCCCTTTAATTGTGAAACCGATATAAAATATCATTCCACAGCTCCTCTCAGTCTCTCTCTCACTCTCTCTATCTCTCTCTCTCTCTTTCTCTCTCTCTCTCGTGGAGGATCGTGGGAATGGCTTGCAGAGAGGTGGAACGCCGGTGCGGTAGGACCGGGAAATTTAAAATTGTATTTATTTATTTATCTATCTATTTATTTATTTATTTATTTATTTAGTTTGGTAGTTACTTAGTTGTTCTTTTTGGGTGTTTGTTTGTGTTAGGTAGTGGTGTGGTGTGTGTGTGTGTTTGTTTGTTTGTTGGGTGGTGGTGTGTGTTTGGAGATCCCGTTATGGGGTCTCGTTCAGGAGGGCTGGGGGCTCTCACCTGCCGACACGGGGTCCGTTGCCTGCCTGACCCCGGGGTTTCGGTGGAGGAGTGCCTGCTGGCAGTAGGAGAGGTGGTGGGGTTTGAGAATATTATGTCGGCGTCAAGAATGAATAAAGCGCTGGTAATATTTTTAGTGGAGGTGTCTCTGGTACACAAGCTGGTAGAGGAAGGATTTACAGTGAAAGGTGAATTTGTTCAGGTTTCCCCTCTAGTAACCCCGGTTACGAAAGTTATTATTTCTAATGTGCCTCCTTTTTTAAAAAATGAGCAATTAGAAAAGAATTTAGCTCGTTTTGGTAAACTGGTGTCCCCGATTAAGGGAATCCCGCTGGGGTGCAAAAATAACAGTGTTAGGCACGTCATGTCGTTTAGAAGGCAGGCGTTTGTCTTACTAAATGATCCTAATCAAGTCATTAATGTTGCCTGGAATTTTAACGTGGAAGGGATGAATTGTGTGGTGTTCGTCAGTTCCGAAACGATGAGGTGTTTTTACTGTGGAGAACAGGGACACCAGAGGAAAGCCTGCCCGAGAAAGGAGGCTAGAGCGGAGACAGGGCAGGATCAGGGCGATGCTGGCGGGGAGGAAGTCGGGGGTGTTGGGGGTGAGCGGGAGGAAGAGTCGGCTCCTGCACCGCAGCCGCAGAGCGAGCCCGTGCTGACCGAGGAGGGGGCGATCCAGAAGGAAACCGGAGCAGAACCACCAACACCACGGCCTCGCACAAAGAGACCCAGCCGCAGCCTGTCACTGACGGGTTCGGAGGATAATACCGCTACTACTGAGAATGGTGAAGAATCATTCAAGGTAGTAGCGAAAAAGACACGATTTCAACGGAAGGCTGCAGAGCTGCCGGATGGCAGAGCGCAGCCAGTGCAGAACTCCGAACCCGTGCAGACAGGGAGACTGCGGGCTCCAGGCGGGGCGTCAGTCCCTCCCAACGCGGAGGAAGAGAGCACAGCGCAGGGTGAGCCGGGCGCGGTGCAAGACTCTCCGCTAGCTGAATCTCAGCCGCCTGAAATAGTGACGGCTGTGGCAGAGACCGGTGTCGAGGAGTCGGAGGGAGCTGCGGAGGAGCGGATTCTCGGGGGCGAGCGAGAGGACAGCGCGGATGAGATGGAGGGGGAGCTCTCTGACTCCTCGCTTATCTCAGACATCCCTGATAGCCAACCCGTCAGTAAGAAAAAGTTATACACGCTTGAGCAGGTAAATGATTTTATGATAGAAACAAAAGGGAAAAGGGGAGTAGAAATAGAGAGTTTTTTCCCTGATCTAAGGTTATTTCTCCACTCCGCTCACGTTATAACAAGGAAAGCCACAATAGAAGAATTTGATCAGCCAAAACGTTATAGATTAAAAAAAATTGTTCAGAAAATTAAAAAGGATCTTAAAAGTGGTTCAAAATCTCTTGTTTAAAAATGGCTGTGTTTTATGAAACTTCTTTTATTACTTGTTTTAGTGTGTTAGTTTTTTTAGCTATGATGGAAAGGTGCGTTTTTGTTTCTTTTAATCTAAACGGCTGCAGACAGTCTTTTAAGAGGGCGCAGCTAGTCGAGTTTTTAGAGCAGAAGCAGGCGGGGGTGGTGTTTCTGCAGGAAACGCACTCGGATCAGGAGAATGAGGAGGCGTGGCGAGCGGAGTGGAAGGGGCTGTGCGTGATGAGTCACGGCGCTAGTACTAGTGCAGGAGTAGCCGTGCTTTTTAAACCCAGCCTGGGGGCAGTTTTACTAGATATGGATGAAATCGAGAAAGGGAGGATTTTAAAAGTAAGAGCTAGGCTGGGCAGTACAGTGTATGTTTTTATTAATATTTATGCCCCCAATAGAGGGGGGGGGGGAACGAATTTTATTTTTTAAGAAATTAAAGCAAGCTCTTTTTAATATTAATAATAATGATGTGGTGGTAGTAGGAGGAGATTTTAATTGTACTGTTAATTTTAATATTGATAGAAATAATGATGAACCACACCCTCAGTCCTCCAGAGAGTTGGCTGCATTGTTAGAGTCCAGTGACCTGGTTGACATATGGAGATGCCTGCACCCCAGTTCAAGACAATACACCTGGTCTCAGTATCACACAGACTGTGTATATAGAGCAAGACTAGACCGGTTTTATACTTCTAAAAACGATTTAAATAAATTTATCAAAGCAAGAATCATCCCCAGTAGTCTCTCTGACCACCACTGTCTATTAATTACAGTAATAATTCAATCAGAACCCCACAGAGCATCTTACTGGCATTTCAATGTAAAATTATTACAATATAAAATGTAAAATTTAAGCAACAATTCAAACTTTTTTGGATAATTTGGAAAAAAGAAAAAGCACAATATAAAGATTTAAGACAGTGGTGGGACATTGGCAAAATACAAATCAAATGTTTTTGTCAACAATATACTATAAATGCAACCAGGTCACTGAACACAGCCGTGAGAGAACTGGAGTCCAAAATCCTCCTCCTAGAGGAAAGTTTAAATTCAGAATTTAAAGAACAGACCCTGGAGAACCTAAAAGAGCAGAAAATCGCGCTGGGGAGCTTGCTGAAGGAAAGAGTGAAGGGGGCGATTGTGCGTTCCAGATTCATGGAGTTGAGAGACATGGATGCCCCCACTAGTTTCTTCTTCAACCTGGAGAGGAAGAGAGCGGACAGTAGACAGCTGTGTTGTATCAGGACTCCTGGTGGGAAAGAACTGCACACCCGGGAGGAAATCAGCAGAGAGGCGGTGCGTTTTTACAAGGAACTTTATAATAAAGAACTGTGCAACATAGAGGACACTGAGCGGCTGCTCCAGGGGTTACCCAGCCTCAGTGAGAAGGAGCAGATTCAGCTGGACGCACCGCTGACCCACCAGGAGATGACCGCCGCTGTCAAGCAGCTCTCCAGCGGAAAGGTTCCCGGGATCGATGGACTGCCAGCAGAATTTTATAATAATTTCTGGGATATAATGGGGGAGGATTTGCTCCAGGTTCTGAGAGAGAGCCTCAGCCACAAGGAACTGCCTCTTAGCTGCCGTAGGGCAGTGGTTACACTGCTGCCCAAGAAGGGAGACCTATGCCAGCTTAAAAATTGGAGACCTGTGTCAATTTTATGTTCTGATTTAAAGATTTTATCCAAAACAATCGCTAATAGATTAAAAAGTGTTATTGGAACTGTAATACATATGGATCAAACATATTGTATACCGGGTCGCTCTATTTTTGATAACTTGTTTTTTATTAGAGATTTTTTAACTGTAAGTGATATTTGTGATTTTAATGTAGGAATGGTCTCCCTGGATCAAGAGAAGGCTTTCGACAGAGTCGACCACACCTACCTCTTTCATACACTGGAAGCCTTCGGGTTCGGTCCTGGTTTTATTTCTTATATTCGGCTTTTATATTCCAACATTTTTAGTATTTTAAAGATCAACAATGGGCTGAGTCAGCCCTTCCCAGTGTGCAGGGGTATAAGGCAGGGCTGTGCCCTGTCTGGTATGCTGTATTCACTGGTTATAGAGCCCCTGCTGCACCTGCTGAGGGTCAGGCTAGCTGGATGGACAGTGCCCTCCTCGCCCTCCACACCCTCCTCTGCCACAGTGAAGGTGTCTGCCTACGCAGACGATGTGACTGTGTTTGTGAGTGGGGATGCAGATGTCCAAGCGCTGCAGCAGACTCTAAATGAGTTCCAGAGAGCATCTTCTGCCAGAGTAAACTGGGCAAAATGTGACACCTTCCTGTCAGGCAGCTGGGATGAGGGCACCCCTCCTTTCCTGCCTGAGGGGCTGAAATGGAACAGAACAGGTATTAAAGTGTTGGGGGTGCACCTCGGAACAGAAAACTACATGAAAAAGAACTGGGAGGGTTTGTTGGACAGGGTGAGGGGGCGGCTGCAGAGGTGGAAGGGACTGCTGGCTCAACTGTCCTTCAAGGGCCGGGTGCTTGTTATTAATAATCTGGTGGCCTCTAGCTTGTGGCACAAGCTGGTATGCCTGGACCCACCCCAGGGCCTGGTGAAGGAGATCCAGAGAGTGTTGCTGGAGTTCTTTTGGAGCGGGAGACACAGTTTGAGGCCGGCAGTCCTCTACCTCCCTAGTGATGAGGGGGGGCAGGGGCTAGTCAGCATTGCCAGCAGGGTGGCAGCCTTCAGACTGCAGGCGGTTCAGAGACTCCTGTACACTGAGGAGGAGGCTCATTGGAAGAGGCTGGCCTGTTTCCTTCTCAATAGATTTGGGGGGCTGGGGTTAGGAAAACACCTGTTTTTAATTGAGAACACCAGTTTTAGTAAAGCAGGACTTCCTCCTTTTTATCAAAGTATTTTAAAAGCCTGGCAGCTGGTGAGGGTGGAAAGGGATGTGGAGTCCTTGACAGGGCAGGACCTGTTTGAGGAGCCCCTATTTTTTAATCCACTCTTTCCAGTTAAGTTCCTCCAGTCGATGACGCTCTGTGCCAGTTTTTTAAAAGCAGGTGTAACCAGGATGGTCCACCTGTTAAACCTTGAGCTCTCCTGCTGGCTAACTGCCTCCCAGCTAACTGCACAGCTAGGCTGGCACTCAGAGAGGCTTGCAGAAAGACTGATGGGTGAGTTGAGGGGCTGCCTCTCCCCGCGGCTCAAGGCAGTCCTGAGGGAGGAGTTGTCCAGAGGCACAGAGCAGAGACAGCTTTCCTTATTTCCAGGGATGATCGTGTCACCAGCAGTAGGTGAGGAAGGTGAGGGGGGTGGAGAGAATGGAGGGACTTTGCTTAAATTGCAGAATGTGGAGGAAATTATCTTTCACACAATGAATGGAAAACATATATACAAATTGTGTGTTAAAGCCACAGAGTATAGTAGGCTAAGGGGTCTGGTAGACTCTAAGTGGCGAGCTTACTTGGCTGTAGAGGAGGGGCACAGGCCGGTGTGGAGGGTGCTGTACAAGCCGCCTCTCGCCAAGAGAGTGGGGGACCTGCAGTGGAAGATTCTACACTGCATTGTGTCCACAGGCAGGTTTCTCCATAGAGTGGACCCCAGCATCAGTGAGCAGTGCGCTTTTTGCTCAGCAGAGGAAACTCTCTTTCATGCCTACAGTGAGTGTGAGAGGCTGCGGCCACTTTTTAATTTACTGCAGGGAATCCTGAATAATTTAGGGGTCGTTTTTAGTAAGGAGCTTTTTATTTTTGGGGTTCTATACAGTTTTAAAATGAAAAACAGGTGTGTTCTTATTAATTTTTTAATTGGACAGGCAAAATTGGCTATTTTAAAGACAAGGAAAAATCAACTCTCTGGTTCTGGACTGACCAGTTTAGTGGTTCAGTTCAGGGTGCTCGTGGTCAGCCAGATCAGAGTAGAGTTTGAGTATTTTAAACTGGTCAGTAACCTGGAGGACTTTCAGGAGAGGTGGTGTGTGGGAGACGCCTTGTGTGCTGTGAGTGAGGAGGGGGAGCTCCAGTTTTTGTTCTAATCTTATTTAATTTTTGTTTTACAGTGTTTTATTTTGGCTTTTATCTGTTTTCAACAAAGTAAAAAACACTGTTTAATATTGATTTTTTAATGATCCTTTTATTTTGTTTAAAATCTGTTTTTAAGGAGAACACGATGTATTTTAGGATTTTTTAAATTTTGCTCAGGCAGTAGGAATCTTAACTTTTGTTGTGTTTTACCTTTATTTGAATTTTAATGGATTTTATTTGGAATATTTAAATAAAGGATCTTAAAAGTCAAAAGTCTCTCTCTCTCTCTCTCTCTCTCTCTCTCTCTCTCTCTCTCTCTCTCTCTCTCTCCATGTTAAAGCTTATCTGCCTATATCAAATATGTTGTCAGTTTGTATTGTAAATCAACACAATAACACTTAAATGGACAGCTGGAAATAATTAATCTAAACGCATGGCTGAAGACGTAATGCACACGGGAAGGCTTCACCTATCTTGATCATTGGACCACATTCTACAACGAGGACTATCTGTATAGATGGGATGGACTGTACTTAAATAAAAAGGGAACCAGTCTACTTAGAGAAAAGATCCTCGAGCAGGTTCAGAAGCATTTAAACTAGAAAGGAAGGGGGGAGAAATCAACAAAAAAACAGAAGGGAGACTGCATCAAAACAAGAACAACAACTCAGGTAAGACAACCATTAAATGTATTTATCTAAATGCTAGAAGTATCAGAAACAAAATTTTAGAACTTGAAGCTACTGCACTAACAAGTAACTATGATATGATAGGTGTTGCAGAAACTTGGTTGTCTCAGAGTGATGGGGATGAATATAATATTTGTGGGTATACACTGTATAGGAAAGACAGGCAGGACAGAAAAGTCTTGAAACCTGGACAAAGAAAACAAAGCCGAATCAATATGGGTCAGAATAACGGACACAAATTCAAAGGGCATAATAATAGGAGCATGCTATACACCGCCAGATTCAGACGGTGAGCAAAATAATCTGTTATACAATGACATTAGAAATGCATGTAGCAAAGGAGAAGCAGTACTGATGAGGGATTTCAACTTCCCCTATATAAAATGGGAAAACCCGGTGGGTAGCACGACGGATGAAATTAAAATGGTGGAAATGACAAATGACTGCTTCCTAACACAATTTGTCAAGACACCAACTAGAGGGGAGGCATGCCTTGATTTAGTCTTTTCAAATAACGAAGACAGAATAACAAAAACAGAGGTCAGAGAACCACTAGCAAACTCAGACCACAACATGGTCTCATTTGAAGTGATTTTTAAAACCCCAAAAGTAATGACTAAAGCTAAGGTTTACAATTTTAGAAAAGCAAACTATGAAGGTATGAAACAGAGACTAACAGAAGTAGATTGGAGTAAAATAGAGAAAACATCCACAGAAAAAGGATGGCTGTTCTTCAAAAATGTAGTACTAGAGAAGCAAAACAATTACATCCCTAAAGTAGACAAATCTAAATGTAAAACTAAATTGCCAAAATGGTTTAATAGATCAATTAAAAAAAAATATTCAGCAAAAAAAGACACTTTACAGAGTAACGTCGCCAAAAAGAAAGTACACAGAAAGAGTACACCGAACTGCAAACGCAAGTCAAAAAGGAAGTTAGAAAGGTCAAGAGAGAAATAGAAATGAACATTGCTAAGGGGGCTAAAACCAATTCCAAAATGTTTTTCCAATATTACAACAGCAAGAGAACATTCAAAGAGGAGGTTAAATGTCTAAGAGATACAAATGGCAAAATCGTAGATGAAGAAAAAAAAATAGCAAACATATTAAATTATTACTTTTCACAAGTTTTTACAAAGGAGGATACGGACAACATGCCCCACATGTCAATCTGTTACTATCCATTTTTAAATAATTTTAGCATAACTGAGGCAGACGTGTTAAAGGGACTAGGAGCTCTTAAAATAAACAAATCCCCTGGGCCAGATGAGATCCTCCCAATAGTACTCAAAGAAATGAAAGAAGTTATTTACAAACCGCTAACCAAGATCATGCAGCAGTCTCCTGACACAGGGGTGGTACCGACAGACTGGAAAATTGCAAACGTAATACCGATCCACAAAAAGGGAAACATAACTGAACCAGGTAACTACAGACCAGTAAGCCTGACTTCGATTATATGCAAACTTATGGAAACTATAATAAGATCCAAAATGGAAAATTACCTATATGGTAACAGGGTCCTGGGAGACAGTCAACATGGTTTTAGGAAAGGGAGATCGTGTCTAACTAACTTGCTTGATTTTTTTGAGGATGCAACATCAATAATGGATAATTGCAAAGCATATGACATGGTTTATTTAGATTTCCAGAAAGCTTTTGACAAAGTCCCGCACAAAAGATTAATTCTCAAACTGAACGCAGTAGGGATTCAAGGAAACACATGTACATGGATTAGGGAGTGATTAACATGTAGAAAACAGAAAGTACTGATTAGAGGAGAAACCTCAGAACGGACTGTGATAACCAGTGGAGTACCACAGGGATCAGTATTAGGTCCTCTGCTATTTCTAATCTACATTAATGATTTAGATTCTGGTATAGTAAGCAAACTTGTTAAATTTGCAGACGACACAAAATAGGAGGAGTGGCAGACATTGTTGCAGCAGCAAAGGTCATTCAAAATGATCTAGACAAGATTCAGAACTGGGCAGACACATGGCAAATGACATTTAATAGAGAAAAATGTAAGGTACTGCATGCAGGAAATAGAAATGTGCATTATAAGTATCATATGGGAGATACTGAAATTGGAGAAGGAATCTATGAAAAAGACCTAGGAGTTTTTGTTGACTCAGAAATGTCTTCATCTAGACAATGTGGGGAAGCTATAAAAAAGGCCAACAAGATGCTCGGATACATTGTGAAAAGTGTTTTATTTAAATCAAGGGAAGTAATGTTAAAACTGTACAATGCATTAGTAAGACCTCATCTTGAATATTGTGTTCAGTTCTGGTCACCTTGCTATAAAAAAGATATTGCTGCTCTAGAAAGAGTGCAAAGTAGAGCGACCGGAATTATTCCGGGCTTAAAAGGCATGTCATATGCAGACAGGCTAAAAGAATTGAATGTGTTCAGTTTTGAACAAAGAAGACTACGCGGCAACCTAATTCAAGCATTCAAAATTCTAAAAGGTATTGACAATGTCGACCCAAGGGACTTTTTCGACCTGATAAAAGAAACAAGGACCAAGGGTCACAAATGGAGATTAGACAAAGGGGCATCCAGAACAGAAAATAGGAGGTATTTTTTTACACATAGAATCATGAAGGTCTGGATTCAACTCCCCAGTAATGTTGCTGAACCTGACACCCTGGGATCCTTCAAGAAGCTGCTTGATGAGATTCTGGGATCAATAAGCTACTAACAACCAAACGAGCAACATGGGCCAAATGGCCTCCTCTCGTTTGTAAACTTTCTTATGTTCTTATGTTCTTAAATACAAAGCATTGTATGTTATTTGCAATACATTAAACCACGTCTGGTTCACAATATTGCCACAACACAATAATACTTGTATGTAGAGTTTAACAACTACGTGTGACAACAACAGTAATGCTTATTGATGTGCCATGATTGATCATACAGTAGGCGTTTAAATACATTCTCCAATTGTGGTCGAATGCCATGTTGCCAAGTGATCAACTACTCGCTGGCATTCTGGGCATGTCGCTACATATTTCGACACATCATTATGAAGTCCTACCCAATAAAACCAAGCCAATATTCGTTCCCTTGTTTTGTCAGCTCTGCAAAAGGGATATCATGTGCCAGCCTCATGATCTCAGGCTGACAAAACGGGGGAACCAACAGTTGTGGTACAGGCTGTCCTGTGCCTGTAGCAAGGTTTACCCTATACAGTAATTGCCACTTGATAATGAAATGTGGAAATACTAGTGCCCCAGCGCCTTCAGCATCCTTACCTTCAATAGACCGGACCTGTTCCCAAGTGTACACTAGTGAGGGGTCCTTGTGCTGGCCCCAAACTATGTCCACGCTTGAGTCCGATATATTGAGAGGTGCGGGAGTAACATCTACCCTAGATGGCCCAGTAACCTCGCCTTCTCGGTTACACTGCGTTCCGACCCCCTTTGACTGGCGTGTGTTACTATTGGAGCATTCTCCCACCAAACCCCAACCTTGTCTCAATAATTATCCCTCCCATTTTTGTATCCGTCTCTCTTTATTTGAAGTCCTCAGTGAGTTTCACTGCCTCCTCCAGGGTGTCTAGTCTCAGGTAAGATTAGCATTTAACCTACCATGATTTAGCTACTATTTTTCTGCCTTGCAAGTTCGATTGCAAAAATATCAAGAGCATATACTGTGTATAGGCCATGATTATAGATTTGTAGCGAGATCTGGTGGCATTGTATTAAACTGTTTTACAGTATACTGCAGTTTTGACAGAGCTAGGCTGACTGAGAAATACGTCCGGGCTTGGTGTGTGGAAAAGGTGGCAACTGTAGTTACACACTGCGCATTTCATATTAAGACAAAATAGTAGACTTCACTGTGGAGGTGGTATGATCCCATGTGTACAGAGCATAACAACAAACCCTTCTCCTGCCACTAGTCTTTAGTTCCAGTTAGGTCCTGTGGTCAGTGCCTGTCACCCATAGGCTGTTCGATCGATGTGAAACACAGCCCATCCTACTCCAATGTTCCTGCATTTCACAGACCTCACATACATTACAATAGTATCTTTTTTAGTTTTATTTATTTTTTTATTTGGGGTCCAGCGGCCAGGTTCGTTATACCTGAAGGTTCATTATAATGAAGGGCGTTATAATGAGGGTGTACTGTATATAAATGTAAAGAGAAAGGGTCAGAATTAGCATGTGGTTGTTGCTGATAGCTGGTCTTTCATGTTCCTATAGACTGTGCTTGACAGCATGAGAATCAACAGGTCCCACACCCTCAGCACCTCTACAGAAGCAAACAATATTCAGGGAATTTATTTTATTTTGGATGTTTTGCACTTAAGGGGATCTGCAGTCCTCACTCCCAGCCCAGCCCTGAACTGAGCACAGAATCTTATTTAGAATTCTGGAACAGGAACAAAGATTCCTGAGATGCAATAATGGATTAAAAGAAAAAGAAGCTACAGCCAGTCTATGAGATCAGTCACAACATGCACATCACAAGCAAGGGTCTTAACCACTATGCAAAAGAGCCAGGCTCAGCTGCATCCATGGTGCTAGAGCTTTTAACTTCAGCGACTCATTATGGAGAGGAGATTCATGTGGATTCAGATAGCAGTCAGTCTCAGTTTATGAGATAAGGCAGAGACTTCCAAGAACAGCCATATGTAGGAGCACTTTGTTTTTAATACTGCGGTCATAAAACGCCACATTCCAGAGGCAAACACCCAGAACAGTTACAACCATACTGCAAAAACAAAACTGTAAATTTGGATAGATCACACCTCAAAGCAATGTTTGTCTTTAAAAATCTGTCTCTCCTTTAACTACATCAGGTATGTGCTCTGTCTCAGTGTTTTCGATCCTTACCCGCTGTCTCTCCATTGTGGTATATAGACAGTACAGTATTGTAAGGATTTGTTTAACACTAGTTAATACATGGAAATTTCACACTTACTGCACTTGTATTAAAGTTTTCCTGTATTCATTCATACAGGCAGTGGTTTTATAATTTGTTTGACATCATCAGAACCTCTTCATATATATATATGAATATAATATATATATATATATAGATATATATAGATATATAATATATCGTAGCATAACCATTGGTAAGCTAATCATTTTAAACAAATATTGGAATAAAGAAAAGATAGACAAACAAGCTAAATTACTCTCAAGTTCTCCCTGGTCGATCCACCGAGGCTGGGGGGATCTTTCGCAGATTTCTTTTGACAAAACAAGCCAAGCGGGAATTGTAAATCTTGAAGTTAGAATGCCTGTAAGCAGTTATTAATCTTTATTTATATGTAATATAGATGACAGGTCAAGATTTGCAAACGCTTGTTGTTTGTATTGAACATCTGCATAGACCCAATGAATGGAAGAATATCTGAGGATAGTTTATATGTTTAGAAAGTACTGAAGGCTTATAGTAAAGTCAACAATGCCAAACCCGGCCAATGTATGGCCTTCAATTAATGTAAATGTCACATTCCCGCCAGTTTTCCAATATTGTGACTATGATTGAATAAAATGCCATCATGTGTCTGTAGTTGCTGTAGGTCCCAAAATTAATCAATTACAGCTTTGTCAATGAGATGTTCCATCTACTGTTCCTATCCCTGTGAACGCATTCAATAATGGGTTAAATGTGATCTTTTTTTTCCTGCGAGAATCAACTTCTTTAATGACCATCCATATTGTAGCTCAGCTAATTACTAGCTGCTAGCCAAAACTTTTTTTCCACTTGACTTGGAGTTGATTAGATCAACCTGTATCCTGTTAGATACAGCCACAGCTAGATTTTCTTTACAGTTCTTGGGAATCACTCTGGATTGCCTGAACCGCCGTGGTTATTTCGGGATTACCACTAAAAATAAGTGGTAGATGCAATCCAGGTGGATTCCCTTGTGCTGTAAAATGCTCTAAAAACCCCAGATGTGGCTTGTCCTGACTGGATATACAGTAGGTTGATCTAATCAACCTCTTAGACAAGTTTCAGCAAGTGCTTTCATCAGTGTAGCATTGAGCTGAGGCCAAATACAAGCGTTCAATGAAAGTCACTTTGGGTTAATATAATCAATACTATCATATATTATCATCCTAAAATATATTGCATACTTCTTAAAATAAATCTTCCTCCCTCTCATTAACTCATTAACTTAGGTACATCTGATAGTCGACCAGAAAAATTGTGTTTGTACACCACCCACTCGATATATTGGGGGTGTCGGGGTCCAGTATAAATTCGCTATATATTGAGGGGCGCGATATAGCAAGAGACCTTAATAGACGTGTGTATATATATATATATATATATATATATATATATATATATATATTATATATATATATATGATATATATATATATAATATATATATATATATATATATAATATATAACATATCAAAAGCCAATAAACTAAATCCAAAACTTTACAAATCTAACAGTACAAGAGCCAAGAAAAACAAATAGGCTAACAAAACTTTACAATCACTCCCACGTTTTATTGGGGACGTCAGGGTCCAATATAAATCCTCTATGCACCCACTTTTTCTCATTTTTCATTTCACACCATTTTAATTCATTCTGCGGAGGGTGATTGTTTCTCATCAACTAAAAGTCTCCAACTAATTTCATGAGTCTTCCTCCTTTCTGAAATGCACAAAACCACTGCATTGAAAAAATCCCATTCCCAACATAGGAGGCCTGTGGCTAGGGAGTTGACATCACTGCCCTTTGCCTTTTGCTAGTGCATTGCAGCTGCCACAGATGAACACTTCATTGGCTTAAATAAAAACCGCTTCAGCAAGTAGATATTTCATTTGCTTTGTGTTATTGTGCAATGTGTGTGTATATGATAACAGTACAATATCAATGCTTTGTTTTTAATTGTTATGCATATTTTTGTTTGTGGTGTGCAGTAAGAAATAAAACAAACAGTGCTGTGCTGTGTGTGATTTTTTTTAAATAATAGATGCTCAGATCCCGCTAAGCAGTGAATGGCAAAATAACGCAGAATACATTTCAGTCTAGTTCTGAAACTTAATGGACTGATATTAATAATAATAATAATAATAATAATTTAAAAAAAAAATTGCACGGTGGACTGGCTCAATGAGACTGGAAATATCCAAAGACAATGAACAGTGAGTAAGCAACATTCACAAGAACCAGACTTTTGCTGTCTGGTCAGTGGTTCTGACTGTACATGGTACAAATTCAAAACCAAACAATTGGCAACTCTAGGTCTGGTACCCTCCCAATCCTTGCTTTTAACCCAATTGACTTGAGCAGCTGACAGTTTCTCAAAAATATCTTGGCAGTAACTCAACACCCTAATATCTTAAATGTTAGTCACAAACGCTGCTATATCATCTGCATAGGCCACCACTTAGATTTGGAGTAAAGGCCATGTAAGAGCTGCCTGAGTTTCTCAATGAGAGGCTTAATGGAGGGGTAATATAATATCCCAGAGAGAGCATCCTTGGCAGATTCTTATCTGCACTGGGAAAGGAGAGGTGAACACACCATTTACCGTCAGCACACTGAGACTTACTGTAGAGTAACTGAATTGTCGATACAAAATTGAGGCTAAAAATTAAATACATATTTGTGGTCTACCCGGTTGAAAGCTTTTTCCTGATCCAGGGAAATGATACCAGCTTTAACCCTTTGCGGTACCATGTCGGACCAGGTCTGACATTATAATTTTTCCTTTCCGGTCCGATGTCCGACTCTGACCGACAACATCAAAAAGACGCCAAGCACAGGTCTCTAGTCGTTTTTTCTCCGGAAAAAAACGAGAAAACCTCTCAATGGCCAAGTGAGGCTGATAGAAGCCGAAAAAAAGGGGCTGATCTGAGCAATACACATAGTCCCTACACCACAGACATAACATGGACCTAAATAAACAAAACAGCTTTTTTCTGTTCACTTTCAACCTCCAAAAATATTGAGTGGAAGCGTCCACCTGCAAAATATTCTAAAACCTGCAGCGCACCAGCACCCCCTGTATCAGTGCATTCAACAGATCAGTCAGTTGCTTTTTTTTTGGTTTTCATGCTTTCAAACAGACTGTTGTCATAGCCGGACTGCAGAGCTTGGCGATGTACTCCTCCAGCTCTGTCATGGCTAGAGCAGTGCTCCCTGTAGCGCGTGCTTAGTGTACTGCTGGCAAAACAATTTCACCTGCACTTTACCACATCCCACCACTGCCTTATTGAAGAAAAGACCAGGAGACCATTTTGCCCATGTTTACTGTCTAGCACTGGGGTACAGATTCCTCCAGCTCATGTATTGTTAAAATAGCGTGCAGCTCCCTGACTGACCTGGGGTGGGGCTCTGAGCTGTTCTTAACTAATTGCTTATTTTCAGTTCCATGCCAACATAGCAGTCTCCTTAGACTGATACAGCCATCACTTCATTCAGGGTTTGGAAAAAAAAACTACCCTGTCTCTGCCATCATTTGGACCATAAATGTAATAAAAACAAAAGTCTTATTTCCCACCCATACCTGAACCATTAGTAACTGTCCTTTAATCACTTCTATTACTTAAAAAAATACAATCTGGACTAAATTTTTTGTCACATAAAATGGCTACTCCTGCACTAAAATTGGAGCCATGGTTAAGAAAGCATGTCCTCCTCCCTTCCCTGACCCAGTCTGACTGATTATTATCATCAGTGTTTGTCTCCTGGAGGAAACTGACACTCACTCTCTGCACTAAATACTCCAAAATGAGCTCTTTTTACTGTGTCCCTACACCCATTTACATTCAGTCCCTAAACTAAGGTTTTGCATTAACAATAGAACCACCATGGCAGTCATTTTGACTGTTTGAGGTTTTCAAATTGAAATTACTCTGTGTCTCTCAAAGTTATGTAGTTGTCCGTTTATAACTTTTTCTAACCACATGTATTTAATACCCTGAAGGTATTTGAAAGGCTGGATCACAAAAAAAAAGTTTTAATCCTCTCTACCTAGAACTGCCAAAGCCGTCATTTTGACTGCCTTTTACAATACATGATTTTATTTTGAATATAACCTGCATATATATATATATATATATATATATATATATACACAAGCCTGTTGTTATTTCTACCCACACTGAACTTACAGCAGCATGTCTTTGAATAGAATATGGCTCTTGAAGTCCAGGCATGTGTTATCCAAAGATCTATTGTAATTACATCAATTCTTTGGAGAACTGGCGTCTGGCTGTCCACATGAACACATATAGACTGCTCTTGTATAGTATTACTAATTTATTCTCAAAGGTACACTGGCAGAGACCAGGCTGAAACTCAAAATGGCTCAAAGAAGATGCATGACGACTCAAAAAGCAAATGATATGCTTACCGCTTTGTCCAAAAATGATTCTGATGCAGGGAATGTGAGTGAAAGCCGGTTCTCGTCAGTGGTTAGTTGCTGTATTTTACAATATACTGGACCTGGCAGCCATCAACCCTTCATTTTGTGCAAGGAATGCACCGGGGAAAATTTCACACGGGAAAAAACATTTTGATCAAAAAAATGCAAATCAGCAGGCAAATACAGCTCATCCTGGATTCAGTGCTACACCCATTGAAGTACGCAAGAAAAAACAATGCCAGGTAGCTAAATGTAATCAAAAACTAAGAACAAAACTTCAGACATCTGTGCCCAATATGAAGCAGCAGTATGTGACAAATGCATAGGAAAAGTTGAGAAGTGTTACATCTGTGTGGATTATGCTACTTAGGGTGCTACTTTGAAGTCTGTTTCCCTGAAAGGGCATTCACATTACATAATGGGAATTGAGTTATGTTCATTTTGTTTTTTACAGTTTTGTATGTAACTGGGCTGTAAGCTGCCCAGAGCTGACAGCACACACTTCTGAGGACAGAGTGTTCGTCTTCGCAGCTCCAGAGTCAGAGCTGGAGTGGTAGCGGTGAGCTGAGCCTAAAATAAAATTGGACATTTGAAATTGGGAGAAAAACAGGATAAAATCAATTGGCGATTACTAAATTTTTATAAAAAAAAAAAAAAAAAAAAGAAACTCTTTTATGTTTAATTGTTAATTTGTTTAATTGTGTTTTGGCTGTGCAGATGTTTGATATGATGTACCTGAATAAAACTTTTGAGTTGGATCCAATAGTTTGTGTTTCATTTTAATGTTGTTTAAAATGTAACCATCATAATGACCGGCGGGCAGCAGTTCTAGGACCATATAACCACAACGGTGCTAATGTTAAGGGAGTATAGAGAGATGTATAGGAAAGAAAAATAAATAATCAGGAAAAAGTACTTGAAGGCATTTAACCCTTAGCGGTCCATTTATTCAGTGCCTGTCAGGCACGTCAGGTCCAATTTATTTTCACACCCGCTGTTTATTTTACATGTGCTGTTTGAACATTTTCTTTTCGCAGTAAAACAGATTAAAAAGGCACTGCATATCAACGGGACACTCAATACTGCATCTCCAGCCCCACCCCACCCCACCCCTTGTTCATTGTATTTATCACATACCTATTCTTAGTAGTGCATACTGATAAATCTTCTCCTGATCACTCATTTTATCACCAAACTCTTCAATAATGCTATCCAAGTCATTATTTTATTACTATAACATCTCAAAAAGCTTGGAAAATGTCTGTGATTTTCTCTGAGCGCTGGATGCGGAAGCAGCTATCTTGTTTGTTTATGTCCGTGTTATGTCTGTGGTGAAGGGACTATATGTATTTCTAAGGCTTCTCTCAGCTTCTATCGGCCTCACTCAGCCATTGAAAGGGTTTCTCGACTTTTTCCAGAGAAAAAACGACTAGAGACCTGTGCTCGACGTCTTTCTGATGATGTCGGACAGGGTCCAACATAGGACTGCAAAGAGTTAAATATCATTGTTTTTACGAGAAGTGTGCACTGTACAACATGTTCTTCAGTCTATCTCTCTTTTTCATCCTTAATGCTACGGCCTTGCCTATCACCTGCTGAGTCAAGCTTAGAAACAGCTGGAGATCGGGAAAGTGATCTAGCACAATGATCCCCCGCCTGCCTTTAATTTAAAAAAAAAAAAAAAAAAAAAGTGTATGCCATGGGGAGCATGACAGTAGTAACCAAACAGTTGATTATAACAAAATACTTGCAATTGTTGTGTTTTAAAAGGGCAAGGACATTTGTGGCCAAATATAACTATTAATAGTCCTGCACAGGTAATCCTTGATCCCCAGGGATCCCTAAACACACAATGGATGGTTTAAAATTAATAAAACAAACTTTATTAAATTCTGCATGGGTTAAAAAAAGCACACAAGGAATACTCCCACACAATAAAAACACTAAAAATGAACAAAGGAGAAGAAAAATGCAGTCCACAGTTAGCTGCCAAAAAGGGACAGACGTCCTCCAGGAGGTGCTGGACCCATCAGTCTCCTACTCCACCATCAAACCTGGACGGGAAAGGACATAGACCAGCTTTCAGGGACAAGGAGTACAGGTAAGTAAATCACAATCACTGTAGTACAGCCCAGCTGTTTTACTTCCCTTTGGCCTGTCTTTGAACCATGCATGTCTCTCTCTCTCAAAGCCTAGACAAGTCTGCGCTGTCGCAGCAACCCTGAATACTGTAACCGGTAAGTACTTCCAACATCGGCTGCCCTAGCAGTGCCTTGAAACAATGCACGTGGAACAACTCAATGGAGGGTAAGCATTTGTTTGTATATTTCTCTTCTGTAGCTAACTAACCAGAAACAGACTTTAAAAAGAATGAAAAGAAACGACTCTCCTTCGTAATCTTCCCAGGTTTTGGCCAGCACTCCCAAACTGGCCTCCTCCGGGGCCTGAGCAGCCTCTGCTTAAGGAATGGCTTCACTGCGCGCCCAGGCAAGTAACTCAGAAACTTTCAGCCTTCCAACAATAGCTGTATCACTGCCTCTTTTCCCCTCCTTCCAGGTAGCATCCCCCTCAGGCCAACCTGCTTGACTCAAGTGCAAAGTGAGAGAAAAAAAAACATTGCAGCAGAAGTAGAAAAGGTGCACAGGCTCACCCCAGCATAAGACTTAGTGTAAGCCATGGGAGAGCACAGTTTAATAAAATAAATAAATTGCATTAAAACCAAAATACTGTAGTCATAAGTCTGTTCTTCCTTCTTACTGACAGCTGTACACAGTACAGAGCCAACTCATGAGGTGTAGTTAAAAAATAGAGTGAGGTACCATAGCCACTATAAATGGGGGAAAAAAAATAAAACAAAATAACATCCAATACAAAAAAACCCAAAAAACTAAATCCATATTGGCTACAGTACCTGAGCTCCAGTAAAGTCCCGATGTCCAAAGCAACCCCTGGTCAATCCAATTAGTATTCCTTCAACCCCTTCTGAATTCTCCTTATTTCCAAAAGTAATTCCAACACAACTCATAATGCCCTGTCTCACACTTCCATTAAAGAAAGACCCACCACTTCCTGGTTCCCCAACCTTCCCTTTTATACTTCACTTCCTAAACACTTGCCCAGTAACCAGTCTTGTTCTGTGCTCAAGGCGGGACTTCCTTGTCTCAGCCAAAGAAAAACAAGTGAGGGTTTCGGTGCAGCAGGAAACACACAGTGAAGCAATATGCAAAGAAAAACCAAAAACATAAAAAACCACACAGTGAAACAAAATAAACAACGTTTGTCACCTGTTACTCTCAGCACGCTACCCTCTTCTTGATTGCTAACTAGCTGTCAGCTCGCAAGTGAAAGAGGAGATAGTGTCACTGCTTTCCTCATCCCTCATCGCACTAGTCTCAGTGTTCCAACTCCCTTGTCAAACGCCAGCCCCTCTCTCAGTTCTCTCAGAAAACTACTCACGTTTTGCAGCACCTTGATGTTTTGATTTCTCCTTCCTCTTCTTATTGAGAAATTTTACTTCTACTGTGTCCTTAGTAACGTCTTCCCCCTCCTCTATCTCATCCCTTAAAACCACCATTCCTCGCTTTCCTCCCCACTCCTCCACCACTTCACCCCAAGTTTATCTCTCTGTACAGCAATCTCAACCTGCTCTCCCAGCCCCACTAACACCCCATGCTCACTGTCTCCCACAATGTCTTCATCTCCATTAATATCATTCAGCAGCATACAGAACTGTCTCCTGAGGGATTGTGATGGGGACCATTACGTGCCCTGCTACACAGGCTTCACCACAGGCCTATAACTTTTCTTCTGTTTAAAATCGGACTCTGATAAAGGAATTTCAGGAAACCACAGACTTACCTGAATTCCACTAAAACATCTATCACCGTCTTCATCATCACCACCTGTTGAAGACACAAATAAATACAATACATTTGTGTTTGTAAAACTTTTCTAAGAGCTTGTTCATTCTATGTTGTTGGTCATTATATGACTTTGTGTATGCCGCATCATGAAACCCCACCCTTGGGAAGAGCGTTACAATGCTTGCAGGCATTATATTTCTTATATACAGGCAATCGACGGTCGCCAGTCTTGTGTATAGTTTAAGTCATTAACTGTTTCTTTATTTTTATTTTTTGCTTTTATATTCAGTTAGTTTCTTAATTGTTGTTTGCTATGTGTATTGTTATTTCCTGTGTATTGCCTTCCTGTTATGCTTTAGTGTGCTTCACCTTTAAGGTAACAAGCTCATTAAAGGGAATGAGGTGCACATGTAAAAGTGGGCAGGGCTAAGCAGGTATAAAGAGGACTAATTTCCACCAGCAGTCAGCTCTACCCAAGAGCTCAGGTGACACACACCTCTGTTGTGATATCACGAAGCGAGAACTAGAGGGAAGTGTAGTACAATCTATACACATTTATTTTATTTTGAAAGTAATTGACAGTTGTCATTATAATTTGTTGTTACATTTTAAACAACATCAATATTAAAATGTAAGACAAACTATCGGATACAACTCAAAAGTTTTATTCAAGCACATCATATCAAACATCCACACAGCTGAAACACTGTATTTAAATGAACAATTAAACATAAAAGTGTTTATTTTCTAACTTCCCATATATAAAGCACTACTTAAAAAAACTATAATAAAATAAACAATACAAAATAAACTAGTGTGTAAACAGATATATGTACATATAAAACTGTAAAAAAGTAAGTAACTTATGTTTTCTCTTGAGTGTGTGTCACGGTGCAATACAGAATCCAAGTTAAGCTGCTGCAGTCTGCTGCTTTGCAGTTTTCTGGCCAAAGCGCTGTGGCTAGCTTCATGATGAAATCTCTCCTACTGATATTTTCCCCGGTGCATTCCTTGTACAAAATGAAGGAATTGATGGCACCAGGTCCAGTAGAGAGAACCACAGGTTTGCATATAAAAATAAAATAGAATATTCTAGGTTATATTCAAAATAATTTTGTGTAAAAGACAGTCAAAATGACAGTTTTGGCGGTTCTAGGTACAGAGGATTAAAACTTTATTTTTTATTTTTGTGATCCTGCCTTTCAAATGCCATTAGGATATTTAATGCATGTATTTAGGAAAAGTCATGAATGGACAACTACGTATCTTTCACACACGCAGAGTAATTTAAATTTCAAAAGTGAAAACCGTCAAAATGACTGCCGTGGTGGTTCTAGTGTTAAATATATTTTCAAAGTGGTTTTATTGCATTGGAAAGTGGACATTGTTTCCTTTTATAAATAAACAGCGCTCTTGTTATTTAAAAAATAAAGTTTGACTTCAGATGGTTGTCTATATTTAATCCCAGGGACTTGGATTACCACTGGGCTAAAAGGGACCCTGTGACAAGAGATCATTAAGATTTTGGACATGATCTGTCTGTGTCTGCACAGCTCTCTGACAATTCCTCAGAAATGGCAGTATATTTGAAATCGTTATTTTTTTTGTAGGGTCTGCAAGAGGCAAAACAAAAACCAAAACCCTATCACTAATCACACAAATCTCTCTTGAACTAGCCTCTGCACCACATCTTCATCAATCATAAACAACAGCCTTAATAATTCATGAAGATCTGATATTTCCTACAGCTTTACCCAGTTCAACAACACATTTTTCAACAGAGACATGGGGATCTACTATCATTTTTATTCTGTATCTCTGAGTGAGATTTTCAAAAGCGCCTGATCCAGGCCGTGCAGTTTTCCACTGAGACTCGACCATAGTGGCCATGTCTGCTGACAAAAGTAGGCCTAAAACGTATAAAAAATTACCGTATTGTTGACATAAGAAATAAAAGAAGAAAGGAAAGAGAAGCACAGACTTCTTCTTTTCGAGTCCAGAAAAAGTTCTGAGTTGCAAAGTTACAACCAGACATCTTAAAAGTTACATGGTGATCAACAGTTTGCTGGTATCCTCTTTTCAAGTATGGATCAGAGCAATACCAAGAACATTTCAGTATTTTCAGTTTAAATGCAGTCTCTCAAGGACATCATTTTCCTTAAACCAATCAGAAAAAGACACAAATCTCTTATCACTTGGTTGATTGTCCATTTGTCTTTATCCTAGCTTCAAAGCATCTGGTTCAATCCAGTTTCTCTTTGAAGTAACTAGTTTCCTAAGAAAACCTGTTTTATTTCTAGTTTGTAAAGTTTAATGATATGTTTGTACCTCTAACACAAAAACAACGATCCACCCTAAATGGCAAATGCCTTTCACGTTAGAACTAGACATCAAAGGAGAGGTCAAAACCTATTTCAAAATGCCTTGGAGGTTAGCCTTGTCCTAGCAAGGACAAAGTGACCCGAAAGATCTTTATAAACTTACTGTCTAAGTAGGAATTTAACCAGAATCTGACTTAATCTTTAACCCATTTTATGGGTTTATATCTAAATAAAATGTTCCAACACATAAAATACTAGGAAAAAAATCAGTAATTTACAGCACCTTGTCCCCACTCGTTCACACCACGCTCACATTCCCAGCCATTCTTGTGACAGACAGACAGGACCAACAGATGGACAGAGAGAGAGAGAGAGAGGGGGGTCTACACACCTGAACTTGTTTCACAACATTGAAGTAACCAAGTTGTTAATAACCAAAACCCTACCCCTAAAGGACAGTTTTCTAACAAGCCAACTCCAGCTCTGCAGCCTTCCTTTTACCTGTTCAATAATGCCACTCCAGTTTTACTTTGCCACCCCCTCGCCTCCTAAAAACTCGCCCAGATGTTTAAAAATTTGCCAATTCCACTGCAGGTCTACTGGCGGGTCTGGTGGCATACTACCCTCCCAGTTTTCCATTAAAAAAGCATTGCTTTTAGCCCAGTTTACTTTCAAGGAGGAAACCCTTTCAAACACATGTTTATCACAATCACGGTGATATCATCTGCATAAGCCACCACTTTTACAGGTTCCATAGATACATCTGGAATAGACCAGTTAGTTAAGTGCGTAATTTATTCACAAAGGGTTCAATAGAAAGTGAGTATAGCATTAGAGACAGGGGGCAACCCTGATGGATACCCCTCTGCACTGGAAAAGGAGAGCTAAGCACACCATTGAGTTTTAATAAACTAAAACATTACTGTAGAGTAACTGAATGTGACCCTGAAAACTGGGACCAAAGCCAAATGCCTTAACTATTCTAAATAGATATTTATGGTCTACTCTAATAAAATGCTTTTTCCTGATCTATGGAAATAAGTCCTGCATTAAAACCAAAGCCTGGAAGCTTCTAAAAGATCTCTAACTAAAAATATGTTATCAAAAATGGACCTGTTTGACACACAGTTCGTTTGCACGGACTGTACAATAGAATTCATTACCGAACACAACCGGATTGACAATGCCTTAGATAGAATCTTATACTCTGAACAAAGGAGAGTGATGGGCCACCAGTTCTTTACCCTTTGAGTGTGAGTTTTAGAATGTTTTGATGGGCCCACTGGAGTGAGGTGTTTTTTAAATTGTTCATAATTTTTCATATTTACACTCCTCACATCGACACATTTACTAGTAGGCCTATTAGCAATTTATTACAGAATGAAAATATGTAAACAACTATTTCTTACAGTAAATAAAGAAAACAAATAAATATTAATATATTAACTGTTATTTTGTCATAGCAAAATGACAGGTAATCAATAAACAACAATCAGGATCAACAACATGTCCAGAAAAAAAAAAACGAGATAGAGAGAGAGAGAGAGAGAGAGAGAGAGAGAGAGAGAGAGAGAGAGAGAGAGAGAGAGGTAGGTAGGTAGGTAGGTCAGTGATCCTTGTCACGTTGTCTGAGCTTGGCCCACTCAATGTTGAAGGTAAATATTCTTCACTAATATTTTCACTAACACCTGATTCAGTAGAATATTTTAAATCGGAATCGGAATTGAATATAATTTCTAGTACTTTCCCACAGAGCAATTCTCGTCGTTTTCCAGACATTGTTGACTTTTTCTGACTGGGTTTATTGTGTGTAATTTCGTAAATATCTGGCAGATGGTGCAAAAGACCACTACAAGGTGTTACAGACACCTAGAGTTGCTATATCAGATTATCAACAGTTTTGTAGACTCAGTAATTCAAGTTCAAAGTTCAAGTTGAAAGTTCAAAATGTGCAAAACGTACTGGTATGTTCGTACTCCCTGGGGACAACTAATTCAATGATGTACCAGTACGTTTGTACTACTCAAAAGGTTAATGATACACAAGTCTCCTTTTTTGGCAGTAATGTCAACACTGCTCGACGGCAACCCAGAGGCAGTTCATTTTCCTTTATGCTTTCCATGAACACATCAAACAGATCTCCTCCAATCTGTGGCCAAACAGTTTTGTAAAATTCAGTGGTCGGGCCATCGATCCCTGGTGCCTTTCTAGTATTCAGCTCAGCCAGAGTCTCAGTATTATTGCCTGATATTATGTGTTGACCTCCAGACAGCCACAAGATCATTAGCAGTTCAAACTGAAATCCGTTCCCTGACTGACTGGTGCTCTGAGCCATTCCTATCAGACTGATAGTCAATACTGCAATTAAAATCACCTGCTAATAATCTCTTCTGGCTGACACTGTGACATTCTTTAAAAAATCCACTCTCTCTTGTCCATCATAGGGAGCAAACACTTTAATAAATATAAAAGTTTAGTTTTTTACCTGTAACAGTCGTCCCTATACCACTTCAGTAGTAGAAAAAGAATCAGGTTTAAAATCTGATGCAAATAACATTGCAACCACTGTTTTGAAATTTGTTCCATAACTTAAAATGACCTCCCCCTTCCATTCATATCAGTGTATATATCAGTGTGTCTCTCCTGAAGAAAAACAACATCTCTTTCTTCTGCAATAAATAAGCAAAAATAGCTACCCTCTTTACTGTATCCCTCCCACCACTGACAAGTACCCAGCTTAATGTTCTGCATGGCTAGGTTAGAGAAGGACAGACAGGAAATTGCACAGAAAACAATAAAAAAAAGAAAATCAGGAAAATAAAAATAAGTCTTTGCTAATTTAAGCATTATTACTTTTTTTAAATGAAACTCTAACTCTTTTTCTTTCTTTTTAAGTTTCAGTGTTACAGTGTCCCACATCACCTGCTGAGCAGAACTTAAAAACAGTGCCAAATCAGGAAAGTGTTCTACCACACTAACCCATTGTGTCAAAGTGCCTGCCCCTGTGTGTATTTTGTGTTGTATGTTGTGTGTTAATGTTGGTGTATAGTCATTGGTACACGGGATAGAAACGGGTCTGTGTAACACGAGTGTTTAAAATGTATATTTGTATTTAAGCATGAGGATTGCACAGCACTTCACGTGCAAGTAAAAAGTAATAATATGTGAGCACTGGGAATTGCACTTTATTAATTCACATGCAGTTGTACCGCGACTCCAACTGAATGATTGATTAGCAATCGAGTCTTGGTACAGCTGCATAAAAGCAGCATGTTTTCACTCACTTGGGGTTGTGTGTTCGGTGAGTGGAGAAAGGGATTGGAGACGGAGGTAATTGTAATAATAATAATAGTTAAAATAGAAGCTCACCGTGTTTTGTCTGTATAGTCCGTTTTGTTTGTATTTTTGTTTTGGCTTGTTAGTGCCGTGTTCTGTGTCTTGTTTGTCTTACAACCTTTTATTTTCTATCTGTCTGTTCATTATTAAATGCTGAGCGAGACCATTCGCTCAGCTTCACCAAACCACCTCTGTTGTTTATTTCCTGGTTCCTGGTTTCTGGTCTGACGTCACCCACTGCAGCTGTCTTTGTGACACCCCTGTATTACGTTTAATTAATTTGCATCCCCATTTCTACCCTTCTATTCCTTCTCAAGGAGGCCACAGGATCATTATTAAATTTTTAATAATTTTTTTTATTTATTTTTTTAACCATATATAGTAGCCTAATACAACAGTAAAACATTTTAACAGTTCAAATGCATTAGACATTCTTCTAGGGGTCTGTTTTAAGGGGCTGTAAATGGTTTTTGGTGGGCTCACATTTAGCCAGTTTTACTGTGGGGTTTAATGGTTTGTGAATTGTTTTTTTGAACCCCCATAACCCAAGTGCTTATGTTTCTCTGCAGTAGAGGGTGCTGATCCTCATCAGTACAGATACAGTGGGCACCAGTATCAGCACTGTCAGCTTTGAGTTCTGGAATCTGCACCACCTGCCTGCAGCATTGAGGACTTCTGGAATATTAATGTAAAATGCTGGTTTTAACTGAGAGTGATCCTTGAGCTCCACCTCATGGCTGAATGGTCTACACTTTAAAAAGAACAGCTAAAGTCTCTCCCACAGGGAAAATGAGTATACAGTAAACAACAGATAAGGAAAGAGTTATTGTTTAAAGGTTCAGACTGATAAATCTGGATTTAAAATGTTTCCTTATAAGTGTAACTATTCTGGGGTTAATTATAAATGAATAAAAGGCCGACTGCAACGTTTTAAGTAAACAGCACGATTACTATTTAATTTTTTATAAAGGGCTGCCTAACTCATAGTGGAGAAAGCAATGTAAAACAGAAACATACTGTCCTTTGCGATGGCTGATGTAATGGGTGATCAAGCTATACTTTCCTTGTAATTCCAGCAGCTAATCAAGTCTGTTTGACAGCAGGTGGAGCTGTGGAGCTGTCCATAGATTAATAGAGGCCAGCTAGGTTTCATCCCACAGAGGCTTTGTTCTTGCTAGGTGTGTGTCTCATTAGTGAGGAACACGTGACCTGTTGGTTAGAGCTGAGAGACTAGGAGTCAGTGTGGCATACTGTAATAATTAAAGCCTTTTAACATTCTAAGTCTTGATTTTGTTTAAGATGTACAGTATTCTGAGAGGCACCTCTGCTCTTTACTCTGCGTGGTTCTCTTTCCCTGTAAGGGTATCAGTTTTACACTGGCCTTTTACATGATGCACAAGTGTGGCAAAGTGCCCGCCCCTGTGTGTATTTTCTGTTGTGTGTTCAGTGAGTGGAGAACAGGATTGGAGCTGGAGGTAATAAAAATAATAATAGTAATAATAAGTAAAATATAAGCTCACCGTGTTTGTTTAGTGTTAGTCCGTTTTGTTTGTCTGTTTATTTTGGCTACCAGTGCCGTGTCCTGTGTCTTGTTTCTTTGCAAGCTTTTATTTTTTGTCTGTCTGTGCATTATTAAAAACTGAGCGAGATAATTCGCTCGGCTCAACCAAACTCCACCTTTCTGTCGTTTATTTCCTGGTTCCTGTTTCTGGTCTGACATCCCCCACTCTGGCCGAAGAACCGCCTGGCCGCAGTGGCCAAGAAGAGGGCCAACACCCGCACCCCAGCTTGTCCTCACTTCCTGTCTCGCTTCGCCCAAGGATGCCTGCCTCGCTTTGCCCAAGGATGCCTGCCTTGCTTCGCCCAAGGATGCCTGTCTCGCTTCGCCCAAGGATGCCTGTCTCGCTTCGCCCAAGGATGCCTGCCTCGCTTCGCCCAAGGATGCCTGCCTCGCTTTGCCCAAGGGTGCTTGCCTCGTTTCGTCCAACGATGCCTGCCTGGCATCGGCTGGGGTTGCCAGCCGCTCCGCACTGCCTGTGGTCGCTGGAACTGCTTCGTCAGGGGTCGCAGTCAGCTCTGCTTGGCTGCAGGGGTCAGTGTTGCCAGAGCCCCGCCAGAGGTAGCTGCCAGCTATGAAAAAGGGGGGAGTGGTCAGAAGACCACCTTTCCCTGCAGCAATTTCGCTGCAGGAGTTCTGGTGGCTGGAGCCCCTCCAGAGGGAGCTACAGGCTATAAAGGGGGGAGAGGTCAGGAGACCACCTTCCCCCTCAGCAGTTTCTCTGCCAGAGATCTTGGAAGAGGTCTGGAGACCACCAACCCCAGCAGCTTTTCCGCTGCTGCACTTGCCCCGGCTGAAGGAGTCAGTCTGGGAGCTGTCAGCACATCTGCTGACAGCCGCACCATTGGCAGCATTTCTGCTGCCAGTGGTACAGCAGGAGGAGAGATTCGCCTCACTGTCAGCATGTCTGCTGACAGCATGACCAGTATCAGCCTGGCTACTGGCAACATTGCCGCCCATCAACCCCTTAAAGTCTCTGTTCTTGGCCAAGGACTTTGAGAGAGACTTTTGGGATTTTAAGAGTGGAGGTAACCATTGAGGCCATATGTGCTTTGCACAAAAAGGGGGGTGGGGGGGTGGTATATGTGACAAAGTGCCCACCCCTGTGTGTTTTTTGTGTTGTATGTTGTGTGTTCGGTGAGTGAAGAATGGGATTGGAGACGGAGGTAATAATAATAATAATAATAATAATAATAATAATAATAATAAGTAAAATATCAGCTCACCATGTGTGTTTAATGTTAGTCCCTTTTGTTTGTCTGTTTATTTTGGCTACCAGTGCCAAGTCCTGTGTCTTATTTCTTTGCAAGCTTTTATTTTTTGTCTGTCTGTGCACTATTAAAAGCTGAGCGAGACCATTCACTCAACTCCACCAAACTCCACCTCTCTGTCATTTATTTTCTGGTTCCTGTTTCTGGTCTGATGTCCACCACTCCGGCCGTCTTTGTGACAACAAGTCACAGTTTCACAATTTCTAAGCATGTTGGTAAGAATAATACAAATGTAAACTATATTAGTAATACAAAGGGACCTTCCGAAAACAGAAACAAGTATTATAAAACAGACACATGTATATAGACACATCTTAGATTTTACAAATAGAAAAGAAAACTTACAAGAAACAAAACTTGTATTGTATTGTGTACCGTATCTATTGCCAGTACAGTAGAGTTGAAAAACATTGCACTGCACCATTTCTCCTAAATGAATGGCAAACAATGTGTTATACATGTAATATTCATAATGTTCTATTATTTACAACTTTATCACTTATTCCATTGGCAGAAATCATCAAAAATCACAAAAAAGCCCACTGTAACATTCTTACTAGACCTTCAGTGTCATCTTTTACTAGATTGATCTTTTTTTCTTTAAACCATATCCACATCCTTATATGAATAACAGTTTATTTTTAACAGCCTATAACTGAATGGATTCACCAGAGGCACACTTTATGGACATTTGTGCAGAACTGACAGGTTAATTAACAGGATGTGAAAAGCTGGCTGGTACAGTTTTCCAGTTTGAGAGGCTAAAGGGCCAAAGAGTTTAACAACATGAAAACTGCAAGAAACTGACAATTTCGTTGTATAAATAACTTCTTTTTTTAATTCTCAGATTCACAAGAGTGATCCGTCCTGCAGTCCTGCATTTGTAGATTAGTAACAGGTATATAATTTTGGTATTTCCCTGTCGTCTCCTCGGTCTGTACACACACACACACACACACACACACACACACACACACACATATATATATATATTGTATTATTGATTATCAGTTGTCACAAATTTACTAAACCTTCCTCTTCGCATTGATGGCACGGATGCAGGGAGCCTGGGGTCCTCTTTTGGAGGCAAGTGAAGCATCTTCCCAACTTTAGAGGTTGGCTATGTAGGCCTTATCCTTCCTGAGTGCCAGAGGAAACCCCCGGCCAAATCTATCCTAACACTTTTGTGTTCTCGCTCTCTGTCACTCTAGGTTCCCTTTGAGGAAGTAATAGTTACTTCGCAGCCTTGGTCTGGTGGGTTTGGTTTAACCTCCGCGAGGGTGGCCTCTTTCTAAAGTCACAAGCACATCATTCATATTTCAATTTCCGGTTGTTATTCCATGCAGCCCATGCTCATGTTCAGAGAATAAGTCCTTTAAATTCCCCTTGTTGCTGTTTTACATATTTTTTGGCATAAATACACTAAAGACACTTGCTATAATTGTTTGATGGATGATTTTATTAAAGCTGGTTCACAAACAGCACTGTTTTAATGATCTACTAAGCTTAATTCTAAAACCCGATTAGAGTCAGAATCCATCAAGTGTTTGTGCAGGATCAGAAAGTCTTCTCTCTGTGTAACTAAATACGAAGGGGTGGCAGAAGACCAAACTACCCAAAGAGGTTGTTGTTGATAGAGTGATAGAAGATAAGCCACGAAAAACCAGCAGGAATATTACAAGGTGAAGCAGAGAACACCTCAAAGCCGGCTAAAGCTGTGGCAGCCTCTGTACAGTATTTTATGTCATTCTTCTGGTGAACCTCTTAATACCAATCAACTTTCATCTACATTGAGGATGGTTGAGAATGTATCCTAATCAGCCTGATAATTGCATGCTATGATTCAGAATACTACCTACAGTTATGACCAAACATTTTGCATCACCCTGAATTTTAGGATTGAGACAAAAAAAAAAAAAAAAAAAAAAAAAAAAAAACTATATGAACATAATTTTGATCTTTTATTATCATGTAATCAAACTCTACCGGAAGCCATAATGGTAGTCCATTATGTCATGGTGATTTCAGTTGCCAGTTTTTTGTTATGTATATGGAAAATTACAAAGCGGTATGTAATTCAATATGTTAACGTAGCATTATTCAACAGGTTTCATTCGACTTCATGAAGCAAATTAGTTAATTCTACAGGGTGATGCAACACTTTTGGCCATAACTGTAGATAGAATTCTGAATCATAGCATGCAATTATCGGGCTGATTAGGATACATTCAAAGTGATTTCTGACTGCAAAACACTCATATTGCGGTCAAAACAATGCAAACTGTGTTTAGCGGCCGTAATGCGGGACTTTAACGGACACTAAAAATGTGGCGTGTCTACATAATGGTTTTCAGCTGCCGCTCTCCACCCACTATCAAATTAGCTCTTTGCCATCATTAATCCAAGAAAGGAGCATGAAATTGGGCAGGGATCTGGAATACTAAACGGGTGCAAACATTATAATGAGACACTTGGCTCTTGTTGAGGACAGACAGAAAAACCTTCAGAGGGCAAGACGGAGAAGACTCTGCATATTCAAACCCAGAGTCATTTTGTTTGGGATGCCAGAGGATGTCGTGGTAAGGCGTTATCGTCTCACCCCACAGGTCATTCTAGACTTAATAGCTGAATTTCACCTTTTTGTTACCTGGTTGACTGATATAAACAGCATTGACTTTCTCCACTATACAGGACCATATGGCCTCTTTGTTTGCATAACTTGCCCCTGTTCGCTGAGGCTTTTTCAAATAAGTCAATTTCATGCTGACTGACATCAGCCGTAAGGACTCTCAGCTCCTCCTCAGAAAACTTTTCTTTTCTGTACACCAAGATAACTTTGCTGCCCTCTCGCTGACATATTTTTTAGTTTGGTGTGATTTTTGTGCTCCACAAATCTCATATAGCGCCTACTGCTCTCTGTACTCCTAACTCACCTCACCTCTGGGCTGTAAGTGCGGCCGCTAAATAGCCCGATGCACATGTGACCCTCATTATCATGATTGCAGCTAATTATCAGCGCAAAATAATTGCCTGGCCACTAGGCAATTTGGATTTTGCAACCGCAATTGTATGCACTACACCTATCCTTACATCAGCCCCAATCTGTTAAACACTGTCTATATGTTTTTTTTTTTTTTTATTATTTCAATGTACTTTGATTGATTAGATATTGTTGTTACTATAAAGTAAATAAATGAACAAACATTATTAAAACATAAACAATCTACAAATTGTGTAATTCTGTTGAAATAGTTTGACAACTTATCATTTAAAATTATTTTACTTACTACAATTTATCAATTCTGCCAGTAGTTAATTTTTTTTAAATTTTTTTTTTTAGACTTTCTGTAAATTATTTTAAGTAGCTTTTAGTTTTGCTTTTTCGAGTTCAGGACTGCTATTAGTATCTTAGTATCACTTCAATCTCCATTGATGATTGGCTTGCTGGCATGGAGTACCTGTATTTTTTGCTGACAAGTACCAGTCCAATTCTCTTTTAATGTGCTGGCAGGTTTGCTCGACCATTAAATCCATCTGTGAGGGAACAAAGAGGGGTTTAAACAGATGTGCCCTGAAGCATCTGTTATTGATGCATCTGAGAAACACACTCAAAATACGTCAGGCTCCATCCCATTGCAATTTTGAAAAACAAATTTAGTGGAATGAGTTCAGTGACTATAAGGCATCATCCTAAAACTGGAATATAATTTCAGGCCACTGTAAAGTTATGAGCACTAACACAGTCTCTATTATCCACACACCTGTGGTATTTGAGTAGCCGCCATTGGCTATGTTCAATTTGACGCTATGCCTCCCTTACTAGCTGTATAACTGTGGCAAACCATCATCATACATTATGATTTATATAAATTCTTTATACTTCTAAACTTGTATTACTGATGGACATATAATGCACCGTATACTGTGATAATCAAATGTAGGAAATATGGGATGGCGTTGTTTCTTATATATGTGCATATTTATATTTTATTTATTTATCTAGATATGTATTATATGAAATATGCATGTATTACAATATATGATTATGAAGTGGGACATGGTGCTATTTTTTATAATTATTTGTTTATTCATGATTTGTTTTATTTACTTTTTTTGTTTTGCAATCTGATGAGCAAGTGCCACAGAAGTTATTGAAATCAGATTTCTGGGCAGGTGCAACCAGCAGTAAATCAGGAGGTAGTGGTCCTGAGAAGTCTGGAGACAGAAGTGATACAGGTTCTGCCTCTGTTTCAAATGAGACAGGCAGTGTGCATACAAAACAAGGAAACACAGCTAGATATTTCGGTAACACTTTATATTAGGGTGCTGCAAATTAATGTTTTATACATGTTTTATAAATATATAATTTTTGCTTAATAATTATGTTATAGAGTATTAATAACGCATTATATATGATTTATAACCATGCAATAACCACAGACGGAATGATGTTTTTATAAAGGGGGCAGTTTTTAGCCACCTATTCTACTTTGGGATGCTTAAATGTAATTCTGCCTATGCTATTGCATGGTTATAAACCATATTTAATACTTTATTAACATAGTTATTAAGCATTTATTATTTATTTATAAAACATTATTAAGCAGCACCTTAATATAAAGTGTTAACAATATTTGGTTATGCGTTATATAACTATAGATTCAATACTTAATGTTAAATTGTCCAAAGAAGTCTCTTAATTTAGCCCTAATCGGGACACATTGATTCCATGGTAATATATAATATATATAATATATATCTATATATAATATATATATATATATATATATATATATATATATATATGCTCATAAAATGATTGACTATGGGGTGATAGCGATGACATAAATTCTTGGTTGTAAAGGGGTTAAAGACAAATTAAACATGCTGTTTAAACAATGCTGTTTGCCATTCAACCACATGCTACCTCTGACACAAGTCCCACATCACTGGGGACCGTGCTACAGTATGAAGTAGACTGATGTTTAATTTACTCATTAGGAAATCACATCTTCCTTCCGTGAAATGTAGTCTTTCCTTAGGGCCACAGCCCCTGGTTGATACTTCCTGTTGTAGATGCTTCACTTCCTGAAGCAGGCTCCCAGAAGAGCTTCATGTCATTTGTTAGGATGTATTTTGTGTTATTAGAGAGAGGAGGGGCTATATGAATGCCTCGAACTTTTCTTCACACGTCCCTCACTTACTGTTCATGATGTTTCCCTTTTAACTACTCAGGATTTTTTTTTAAATTTGAAAAAAATAGGTTTAGTAGTTTGGCAGAATTATATGCCTCAGCTACAAATTGGCATATTTCCTCCCAGTCACTCAGCTCTATCCAGTTGATTACATTTACCTCTAGGCCAGACTGTCTCCCAGTCCCTCTGCTTTATCCACTAGGTCACACTGTCTCCCAGTCTCTAGCTCTGACCTCCATTCCACACAGTAAAGCTGTCAGGTCCTCATCCTGTAACAGCTCCTGCGGAAATGAGAAAACACATTTGCTGTATAGTATTAATGACTTGGGCACCTGGCAATGGTGAAGAGGGCAGGGCCCATCCACCTCCTCCTGAGGAAGTGATAATGATCACTTGGGCTTTTCTCTTCCGCACTGGAGGCATCTTTTCCGCACATGACGATAGTGCAGCTTCCGGGTGCCTTTACCGCCCTATAAATTTCAGTGGCTTGTTTCCATGGCTATTTTTACACAACAGAATCTTTTTTTGGTATCAAGACATTTCTACCCATACAATTTCACCTTAATTGTTCAGTTTTACAATTGTAACTTTACACTAAATGGGTTATATATATATATATATATAATATATATATCCGCTGAATAAAGGTTTCTTTTAAAAAATGTCCTTCAAAAGTTTAAACTGCAAATTGTCTAATATTTTATAAAAGTTGAAAAACACATGTAAATAAAGAAATATACCCTTCAATTTTATATATATATATAGTACATGATTTTATTGTAGCAGTATGTAAAATTCCCTGATAATGACCCAATAGCAAGATTAAATCAAAATGTTGCTTTGTCTATTTTCAGAACTGCGTAAAACATAAAAGACAATGCAATTTAGCAAAAGAATAAAAAAAAAACACAGTTTCCAGAATTAAAACAGTATCCAATCTCAGTATGCAAAATTGCAGAATATAGTGACGTTTATATTCAAATAAATTGTAACATCGAAGAGATGGGCTTTGTATCATAAAACTGCAGATGGAGTCGGAGATCGCATGTGACGGGTATTATTAATTTTTTACATATTTTTAAAACGGCTTTGAAAAATAACCACCTCTAAATGGTTAAACAGCATCACATGATTGTGGGTATATATAGCACATACCATGGCTTGCATACTAATGAGCCGCTTCACACTGAATAAATCACTACGCACCACTACATTCTAAATTCCATTACAAACTGCCATTTTATTTGTTATTAGTTGCAAACCACTGCCAAAAAATGGCATTTCACCTATTTCTTTTAATATATTTGGGGATGAAAATACACATAACTGGTACAACACCAACTTTTTGAGTGAAGACAGCAGTCAACCTGAAAAAATACATAAATAAATAAAATAAGTGCACCAGCAAGAGCAGACACATAACAGCAGTTGAGAAACAGCTAAATGAAATAGAAGAAAATAAAGATTGAGAAAACACACAAAACAAAACAAAACAAAAAACTACACCATGGGCTTATTGAAAAAAAAAAAATTATGGAAATAAATCAAAACAATCTCAACAACATCAAGGAATTTTATGTCAGTGCAAGAAGTTAAACTGAGGACCAGTATTCAGTCTCCAGTTTTAAAACGCTGAGCTGGACTAAATACATATTTTAATAGTAGACGTTTTTAACATCTCTGCCCACAGCAAGTTTAAAACCAGCAATAATGTATTCGTGTCAGTCAGGAAAACTCTTAGAAAAGCAGGTAACGACAAGGCCAGACATAACCCCCTGAATTACCGGCCTGGATTTTAAACATCTGCGGGAAACTGAGGTACTTTTCCCCTGACACCGCAGTCGGATTGGTGCGTAGTCTGGTTCGATCGTTAACTTAATCTGGCAAGACTTGAATGCGAGGGTGTCCGACAAATAGCAAAAACATATTTTGAGGCATAAAATTTGAGACTATATTACATTGCAGATGTATACACAATAAAAGTTTCTGTTTTGTCTTAATTTAAATGTGTTTTATTTATTGTTTTAATTATTTTTCTTCCCACAAATGACAAGTAGCCATTTTATAAGCGGTATAAACCACTTCGGGCCACGCTGTCCCGATGATATATACCACTTATGACACTGACGCCTCGGACCTTGTCACCACCCTAGGCATGGTATATATCATGAGAACTTCACAGCCCGTCGTGGTTTTTCCTTACATGTATAATGGAATTGATTTTATTTTTAATACAAGGGCAGTAAAATGTGACTGACGTGTACCTGGGTAACAGATATCCAAGTGCTGACTATATAGTGGAACTCTGTTTCTCTTTAAAATAAATTAATAATAATAATAATAATAATAATAATAATAATAATAATATATAAATAATATAATAATAATAATAATAATATTTTTTGTAACAGCTTTGTTAAACAATTCACTGCTGCAAGTCATTCTTTTGAACCTTCAAAAAGTCCTTCATGGTCTTTTGATTCAGTGAGAAAAAATATGTTTGCTGGGCTTCATAAAGGCCCTGTCCACACTATGCCTTTAATTATTAGTTGCAACCTATGTTTAAACCAGTTTAAAAGTGCTAAATACGGTTTGAATCCACACTATGGTGTGTTTTATACTGTACTCCAGAACCAGACTTGAGACCACCTCAAGGGGCAGTCTCGAGTCTGGTTCTAAATTAGATCGCATCAGATAGTACGGTTTCTGAGAAGCGCAGACACTATAATACCAACCTCATTTTTTTGTGTATCATCCAATATCCCTAATTCTTTCTAGTATGTTTTGGAAAATACTCAGAGCAGGCGCCTGAAGGACTTATTGTCAGTGTGCAGCCCAAAGGAATATCTACTAGAAAGTGTCCTGAGGGTATCAAATGATTTTTAATAGCTGTTCGGTTAGGTCAGATTTTAGGGCTGGGGTTGCTTAAGGTTAGGGTTTGGGTTGGGTTAGGGTTGGGGTCAGGTTGGGGTTGGGTTGATTTTGTAGAGTTTTGGAAGTGAAAGGTGGGAGTGCTGGGCAAATTACCTAGACTCATCTAATTCCTTCAGGACACGTTCTAGCGGATATTCCTTTAAGCTGCTGTTAGTGTACACTCTGCACTACGTATTCATTTTTATGCTTAAAAAATAATCTGTCAGGACATCTCTCTGTTGAACTAGTTGGGAAAATAACCAAAGCACAAAAATGAATTAAACAACGTTAAATTATAAGCGACTGCAAAAACGAAATGTGAGTTAAAAGTAGGATCAGGGATGTATAATTCACGTAATTTGTCAACTCTGTTTGAAATAAATCTAAGGGCACCAGAATCAGGCTCAGATAAGATACTTTTCACATCTTAAAACTTGTCATGACTCCATTCCTTATACACATTTATTAAGACTGCGGCGCATTTGCAGTGATGATAGTGATTTTTTTTTTTTAAAAACAAAACAAATGAAATGTGTGATTTTTTTCAGAAACTGGTTTTCCAAACACAACCATAAGAGGAGCTCAGTTACATGTATCTATGATAAACACAAAGTATGTTTTGTAAAAGTGATCAGTGATCAGTAAGTTGTGTCTTTGCAATCATAACGCTCATGTCCAGATGAAAACTAAAAAGCAGCAAAAGCAATATAATAGTTATAACTATTTTGTTCAGATTTTTCTTTTCAGGGCACGTTGTTTCAAAGTACCCATCCTTTACTGTCCAAGACGTTAGAAATGTCTTGAGAAAGAAGTACAATAATGAAAGCAGCTGCAGAGTGAAAAACCTGAAGATCACTGAAGAAACATTCAAACAGTCAACTAAAATGGGTTTGATTAGAAGAAAGTTGTTTGTTCTCTTTATGCTCTGTTTCTACTGACTCTTTTACCAGTTAAATCAGGAGCTGTTTAAAAGTAATTTGTGTGTGGTGGAGAGGGGTATTAAGGTTTACATAATTTAAAATTAAATATATATTACAAAAAATGCTCTTCCAAATTACTTTAAAAAAGGACAAAATTGATATTTGTATGGTGCAATTACATTGCTCAAAGGGAGCGTAAACAAAAATGTTTTACAATGTTATTTTATGCATTTTTTAAAATAAAAGTAATCAGTCGACTTAAAATATTTTTTTGTTGTTCTGTCATTGCGTATGGTTCATTATATAGTTATTTGTAGTAAACTGTTTCAATTTCACTAATGTTACATTTTATTTTAAATCTTGATAATTAAAGTAAAACAAACTCACTTGTAGTATACTTGCTTTATTTAATACATTTCTACAGGGAACTTTAAGCATACAATAGTACTTTTATAATTTAGTTTACTTGAAGTATTACTTTAGTTTATTTGAAGTATGTTTCAAGTACACTTTAAGTATACTAGAAGTACTGTATATGTGTAGTTTACTTGAAGTGGTATTATTTTATACTTAAGTATATTCAACATATACTTTAAGTATGCTAATAGTGTACTTTAAGCTACTCTTTTTGTAGTCTTAAAACATACTTGTAAAACATATGAGTATACTTACAGTATACTAAAGTTGGTCAATTTAGGACCAAAATAGTTTAACAAAGTATACTTTTTATGTACTTATGTCTATACTTAAAGTATGCTAAAAAGTGTACTACTTTTTCATAAGGCAAGGTAAAAAACAAAAATTGTTTTAATTAACAGCTTTTTTCTGAGTTTAATTATGAAAACAGAATCCGCTCAATTTGTTTAAAGGGATGTCATCTGATTAAAAATATAACCCAAAACTTCAAGCCCTACTTGTGTGTGTATTTGCTTTTTTCCAAAATATTAGTTTTGTTTCTTTTTAGCATATATGCACTTAATATGAAGCATAACACATTATTTTAAAATTAAATACAGTGCATGGTGGGATACTATCATATTCATTTCCACTGTTCATTGCGCTGCTAGGAACTGTAACCAAACTATTCTAATAGTGTGTGGACACATTAAGCCTGATTAAACATAAAACCATAGTTCAGTGTGGACATTTTGAGCTGGATTAATTAAACCGTTTTTGAGTACGGTTCTCGAGTTCGGTTATGTAGTGTGGACAGGGCCTTAGTAACTGCCTCAGGAGAACTAATTTTACAGAATAGGCATCCTTCTGTTGTTTATATGAAGAAACAAACCCTCACATATATAGCGCTGCTGTATTGGCATCTACTTTTCAGATTTTTGTGGTATCTTCTTCCTCACTGCCATTATCATCGTCATGGTTACTGTTGTCTAATTTGACGCTAAAAGTGATATGTTCAAAACTGACACATGCCTCATTATGTGTGTGTGTGTGTGTGTGTGTGTGTGTGTGTGTGTGTGTGTGTGTGCACCGTGGGCATTAAGTCCACATTGACAGTAATGCACTGTATTTCAGAGGTAAAAATTGTCAATTTATTAAGTGGAATAACATAAGTGGAATAACACATACATGCCAACAATCCCTATATGGTCGGGGCAGTCCCGATTTCCTAGCAAATGTCCTACGTCCCGATGCACAAGAAGAAAGTCCTGATATATATCCTTGGAAATTCTTCACAGCTGTTGGGTGTTTGCTCTTACTTACATGATAATGAGTGTTTGCGTGTTTTTATACGTATGACCCAACTCCCACCCCCTGGACGGGACGAGTGTCCCGCTGAACAGTTTCCAAATGTTGGCAAGTATAATAACATGCTTACCAGAATTAGTTTCAATGGGCTTACATTCCAATCTAGTGGTGTGCTGCTAATATTCAGGACAGAGCTGTGCTTGGGTAGTTCAAACAGTACTGCCACCTATACATGTTTTATAACAACTTTAAAATGTCTGAAATAAATTCAAATTTTTATTGTTGTTTTAATTTGGACTTAGATTTCCTTGAGAACGAGTTTAGTTAAGAAATGACAGCTACCAATCTGACTGCATCTGACTTATCCGAACAGGCTGTAGCTCCTTGATCAACACCAGTAACAGTAGGAAACAACAAAGAGACTGCAAATTGACAGATTGAGCTCAAGGTTCAGTCTAAAAAGATGGAGAGGCCATAAACAGGGTTCGAAATTGCCAATGAAAGTAAAGATCCACCAGGTAAAATAATCCCTGAATGAATTGATGTAATGTAAAAAAATATACATTTTACTGCAGTTTATTTTAAATATAAACTTGTGGTATAAAAAGAATACTAACTGCTCATTCATGGTATATGTTTTATTTATCTCCCCTGTTGGGGATCATAATTTACTGGGACATCCTCCTACTGTGAATAAAAACTATATGCCACGAATGATCATTCAGTATCTTCTAATTATTTCAATGCCAGGATAAAATTGTGGGGTGTAAAAGAGTTTCCTCAGATATCCACTCCTGCAGCAGGAACTCTAAGTGCTAATGGGGTGAACTTAAAGTATTTGTTTAGATTATTTCATGTAATTATTTTTTATTATTTTATTATTTTATGTCTGTGTACCATAAATACTTTTAATATGTGTCTTTACATACAGATATCTGCATTCACGTGTGCGCATAGGTGGTCCTTATAACATAGCATTAATGTGCATGTGTGTATCTCTGTAAACTGCAACTCTAAATATTGTGGAAGATTTATATAGATCAGGTGTCAGTTTAAATGCTTAGCTTTCATTTTTGATGTCTCTGTCAAATTTTGACTCTCATGGTAAATCTCTACTGAATAGGGTTTCCACAAAGTTGCCAACTTCCAGGAAGGTTTTTGAGTGTTTTAGTTTCACAGATAGATCTCACATGGCTCAATAACTTGTATAGCCAGTCTCTGACTGCAAGAGTTCAGGATTTCAATTTTGCTAACTCAGCCTACCTAAATAACTTACTGTATCTAGATTCATTTACTATCAGCCCTGACAGATTGTATTGCATTTTTTATGTTCTATTTCTGTATCACTGTAAACAAAAAGCATAATTATTTGAATTTAGGAATTGCTAAATGTAGTAATATTTCAACTCCACTCAGCTCTGAATGCAATACTTTCTGTGAAACTGTATCTGTGTATTTTCCATTGAACCATACATTCCATGAAAGTTGAGGAAGAGGAGGTTTAGTAGCATGGCTCGTCTTCTGAATTAAACTTGCGCAAGAATAACATCAGCATTTGTATACTTATAGAGGAAGAAATGTACATTAACCAATACTCTAATGCTCTAAACTCTCAACCATAAGATTTTCATTTGGTTTCACAGACTCCCTTGGGGATCATTTTAATTGTATAAAAACAGATTCATAAATATTGGTATGTGTATAAGATTTCATCTTAATTAGTGGCAGACCAATTCTTTATGAAGTTCATTTAAAACCAAGCGTATCATCCAAGTACTGTACCTGCACAAGACTATCAACTGCACTATTCTTAGCTCACCAATGTCCTTTCCTTTCTGAAACAGCACAGAATTTCATGGAAAGGGACAATGTTTTGACTTTTTACTCCAGAGCGGTATACAAATTAAGCAAGCTTTAGGTCACCTACGAAATGATTACACTTGGTCATGGAGTCTACTAATGCTGCCCACACATTAATATCCCCTGGTTACCAGGCTCTGTTACTGGATTATTCTGTACATATTCATCAGTGACAACTGGTTGGGGGTCATTTTCAGTATATGGTGAGAGAACAAAAACTGCAAAGCCAGCACAATTTTTCAAAGCTGAGTGCATCTAACTTCCTCTGTATAAATGTATTACTAAGTTTTGTTTTAGTACTACTATAAATCTTATGACTGAATGATTAAAGTTATGGGTAATTCCTTAACTATTGCATTGCATGCCACTTGTCATTGGTAATTTAATGTTTCTTTCATCTTTCTTCTTTAATGGAATTACGCTGCCTAACAACAGAGCAATTTGGAATCAGGGCTTCCCCCAATACTTCTAATGGAGTTGTTTAGTTCAGTGTTTGTAGTTTAGAGTACTGGATAAGTTAAATATGTTTTTCATTTCTTAAAATGTTTCCATTTCAACCCATGAGCGAATGCTTAAATGTTGCCGTGTGTTTTTAAGGAACATTGGGGAGGGATGTGTCACTTTTCCCAGTGTGAGAAGACTTTCATGTGGAAATCAGACATCCTCTCCTACCAGGGGAACTCTCAGCGCCAATTGGTTAAAATAAAAGTGCTGACTTGTAATCAGAATCAGTCACATTGGGCACAACAAAGAAAAGTCAGTTTAAACACCAACAAACTATGGGGCAAATATTCAAAGGTCTTGAGGATTTTCAACAAGTTTTAATGAAAACAAATACTGTAGCCTACTTCACTAAAGTAGAAACTGGCTTCTGTTTTTTTTTAAAATACCACTGCTTCCGATTATACTACTGCTTAATAACAGGAACAATATTTTATTTAGGTTTAGTGTTGAACTTAAACGCGTGCATGCCTGCCTGTACCCCTACCCCCATGCAGGAACATCACCCTGCTAACGTCCCCCTATTCAAACAAAATATATGAACAATAATAACAGTCTGGTTCTCGGTTTCCTTTTCTCAATGAATAGAATTTAATTAATAGAGAATAAAAACAAACCAAGCTAACAACTATCTAGACTAAACAGAAATGTATTTATTTATTTATTTATTTATTTATTTATTTGTTTGTTTCTATTTTTTGTAATCTCCACAAACTGCAGGCATTTGAATATTTGGCCCTATGCTCTTAAAATAAATTAGTGGCAGATTCATCACATTTGCTAACAAAACTTGAAGTTTATGTCAGGGGCTATCATTAACACTGGTAGGTATAACAATTTATGAATATTGTTTTGATCTCCCCCACAGGTAATGTTGGTCTTCAAGGTGACCATCCAGACCATCCCCAAATGAGAGTACAGGAAACACCACAACAGGTAAATAAATTTCATCAATTTTTATTAACACAAAGATAACTATATCATAGACACATTTCACAGATAAACAAGGAAGTACTGACAGTCCTAAAACCTAACTAAAACTCAAAAAACTAAAAAGCAAATCCTCATCTATTTGTCTCACGGTCAGTCTTTCCTTCTTCAACAGGTATGTATGGAAAAAAAAACTGTTTTAACAATATCACCTGGGCCCTTGGGGCCTCAGGATCCATTCCTGGAAACAGTTTGCTGTATGTTCTGTCCTGTTTATATCATTGGTATTGTAATGGATGTGAAATGTGATTTATTTTCTTTTGTGTAATTTGTATAATATATTTATTAGATATATCCATTGTATTCTAAACTCGTATTGCAAACTCATATTTTAGCAACAGTTATACCAATGAAACCGTGTGGACTGGAGTGTTTACAATTCAGTATTTAAAGTTGGTGCTTTATTCTGTTGTTTTTATGAAAGTCATTACTTGCGGCTATTTTGAAGTGTTGTGTTTGAAGTTTTATGCTGCTTTATTGATGTTTATGAAAGACACTGTGTGCTGCTATTTTTGAAGTGTATTATTTAAAAGGTATATGAAGCTTTATTTACATTTTAATTGTGTTTGTTAAAACAAGTTTTTTTTTTTAGTTCTGAAGGTTTGTGTTAAACTCATTAAAGTTCCATAGTACTTTGAGCCTGATTGAATTATTTTGTGTAAATTACCATCTGCTGCTATAGTTGAGATCTGTATGGTGATTTTCACTATTAAGTTGTTGAGTGATAACTATGTTGTACTGTTGGATATATTTGAGTAGAAATTGAGTAGTTTTTAATGTGTTAATACTTTCTATATCCTGTCAAAATAAAATCCTTGTTATTTTTTACTTTGGTGTCACCATCATTTTATGCGCTTGTGTTTCTTGATTTTTAAAAGAACCTGTTATTTATTTGGAGTTATACTAGATTCAAATTGGCATAGTCATTAAACCTACTTAATTGGTCATTTAAAGCAATTAATTAAATTTATACTGATAACCAAGGGCTGTCTCCTTGCCTGTGTTTTTGGGATCTCCTTGGCTATTTAAGGGGACAATACAGTATGGAAACAGTAATTAACATAATGGCCACAACCTTTTTGATCTCCTCCAGGCCCTGATGGAAATAGTCACAAACACGATAATATCTTTAACCGCCTTCACACCCTCACTGGCGCCACGCTGTAGTTCCTGTAGAAAAGAGGACATGAACAGCAATTATTCCCACTCCAAGCAGCACTCTATCTGGTTCCAAACACACCCCGCTTCCTGCTCCCTTTCTCTAGGAATTGCCTTCCGACATGGCCACTGGTACTTAACGTAGAGGAGGGCCTCACAGTTTGGATGTTTGTTGTGCTGCTGATATTCGATCTCCTGGGTTGTGCCTTTCACTCCTCTTTAACAGCAATGTCAACAGTGCAGGTGCCTTTGGAACAGAGCCAAAATACATTAATATATCCAAGTCCCTCACAAGTGGCAGTGTGTGAGTACCAGTGTCTTTTGGACCCTCTGTGTACTTGGCTGATATCATGCAACCACACTTTTAGATGCAGTCCAACAATAATCCACATTCAATATTCTCTACATGCAGCCTTATAGTGTTGACTTATCTTATACTTAAATATACATAATACTTCCCTTTGTACTTTACTTCCTCCCTCAACTCGGAACCATTTCGCCTGACTGCAACTCTCTGCAACTCAGTCTGATTGTGTGTTGTTGTCTTGCTTTTCCTGCTCCCCAAAATGGCCAACTTCCTGTCCATCCATGAAACAAACAAACAAGTAAATGGAGACACAGCATCAGCAGGGAAAACTATGCTCTGGCTAAGACACCACTGCTATGTTGTGCAGTAATCCGACTACGTCAGCTCTATAAAGAGCAACTAAAATGTAATGTTTCACAATTTTGCCCTAGTTTACAACTACAGGTTATTTTATTGGGAAAGAGCAATGCAAGAAGGACAAGAAAAGCAGAGGACAAGCAAAATATTTTTATTTATAAGATAAAAATATGCTTTTTGCATTTTCAACTAGAGATTATATAAAATGTATAATTTTCCAGGGCTTTATAAAGACAGAGGCATATTAGTTAACCAGCTACACATTACAGACAGCATCGTTCACAAGTCAGCATCACAGATTGTAAAGCAACAAAGGGAACCTCAAGCAGAATAAAGCAATCCAGACCTATTTACATTAGTAAATTGGAGATGTGGCTGAGGACCTTGTTGACGAAAAATATTGAATCGGATCTCCAACAGGAAACAAACCTAGCGAGTTCTTAATCCCAATCTCACAGCTAACAAAGAAAGGAACTCAATTTACAATTTACAGGCTAAACAACCACATAGGAGCCATTCTATAAGTAATTATAAGGGCATCAAAATGGGTAGTGGGAGGAAAGCACTTGGCTTCTGGCATGCGATTTCAAGCCCACTAAATCCAGGAGCATCTCTTTAATTAAAGGTAAAGTAGTAGATAAAAGGTTCTACATTAATGATGAGGCAACACCAACAGTGTCAGAGAAGCCAGTGAAAAGTGTAGATAGATGGTACGACGGGGATCTAAAGGACACAGTTTGTGTGGGAGAAGTTAGACAACAAGCAGTGGAAGGGTTGAAGAGCATAGACAGCAGTGCTTTACCAGGCAAACTGAAACTCTGGTGCTTTCAGTTTTGTCTACTGCCAAGACTGCTGTGGCCACTGACTATGTATGAGGTTTCCTTGACAACAGTTGAGAAGCTGGAAGCTTTAATCAGTTCATACGTCAGTAAATGGTTGCTAGTTCCACACTGCCTTAGCAGCATGGGACTTTATGGTAAAGGAATACTGCAGCTACCAATCTCTGCTCTAACCGAGAAGTTTAAGTGTGCCAAAGTCTGACTGGAAATGACATTAGTAGATTCACGTGACAAATGCATAAGGGAGGCAGCACCTGTGTTGAAAACTGGAAGAAAATGGATGGCAAAGAAAGCTGTGGAAGATGCTAAGGCTGCCCTTCAATATTTTGGAGTGAGTTCAGCATGGAAAAGGAGGTTTTGGTCTCAGTTCAGCTCCTCCTACATGGCACAAGGCAACCCCGGCTCAACAGAGGAAGCTGGTGGTCAATGAGGTGCAAAAGCAGGAGGAGAAGATCAGGTGTGTAAAGGCCGTTTCCCAGGCCAAGCAGGGAGAATGGATGAGATAGGAGATCGGCTGGCAAGACCTATGGACAATGGAACAGAGCAGGATAAGTATCCTCATTAGATCAGCGTATTATGTTCTCCCATCACCACAGAACCTAAACCTCTGGGTGGGTGAGGATCCCTCATGTCCTTTGTGTTCATTACCTGCAACATTAAGGTACATTTTGACAGGATGTAAGGTGGGTCTTAGCCAAGGATGGTTTACTTGGCGCCATGACCAGGTGATACGATGTTTGGCCTTAGCATAGCAAGTGTAACCTGACCAATAAGTTGCCACCAGTTCCATCAAAGCATTACACACAAAAGACAATATTCCTACATCCAGGAGAGCAACCACTAAGAAAAGGGGTTAAAATCAAACCTCGCTCAGGACAACTGGAAGCTGCTAGAGACTGGAAGATGCTGGCAGATGTTGGTCAATGGCTTATTTTTCCACCTGAGATTGCCACCACTAACCTTTGACCAGACATTGTCTTGTGGTCTGGATCAGCATGCCTTGTTCATCTGGTAGAGTTAATTGTGCCATGGAAAGATGCTGTGGATGAGGCGTATGAGAGGAAGAAACTTCAGTATGCTCAACTAGCTGCTGAAGAGGAACAGCGAGGATGGAGAGTCCAAGTTTACCCAGTGGAGGTGGGTTGTCGAGGATTTGTGGCACACTCTACAACTCGGTTTCTCAGAGACGTCGGGTTCAGTGGCCAAGAGTTTCGTCGCACAGTAAAGAACATCTGAAGCAGCAGAAAGGAGCAGCAACTGGCTGTGGTTGAGACGTAAAGATTCTGGGTGGGGATCTCAAGCATAATAGAAAGAAAGCAACGCTGATGTACAGGTAAGTAAGCTGGGCTGAGCTGAGTGGGGGGTGGAGGGGGGTGATGCTGGGACGCCAGAATCACTGTTGAGCCCACTTGAGGTGTCGTGGGCTAGTCAACGAAACACTGAGGATGGAAGGTGCCCACTGGAAGACCCCAGAGGTATACCCTACAACCAGACGGTAGTCATGCTGATGCGCTGGGGAGACTGCACTGGGTTGATACCCAGAGCCAGCATCGCAGCCGTTGTGTGTGCTGAAGTTCATCTACCCTCATGTAATGGAAATCATTTTTTAGTTGAAGCTAAATGTTAAACAGAATAAGGTGTGGCCAGAGGATTATCTGGTGTTAACAATACTCACCTTGAGCAGGCTAAAAGAAAATTTTCCCTCAGTGCAGGTGTAGTCGCTTGTGCATTGAGAGACAGAAAGCGTTTCTTTATATTAACAGCTGGGCCGAGCACAGGCACATGCTTCCACAAAAAAGAGAGAGGTCAAAAAACCAGACAGCTGGAAGCTGACATATCAACAATGTGGGTTGCAGTTTTTTGGTCTCATCCATTAATGCATTGCTGATGATATTCATCTGCTGCACACAGATAGTTACTTGCAGAGGCTGGGATTTGGCAATACTGTCAATTATACAAAATACAATATATTCACATCTAAATTCAGTTTCCTTCACCTCAGGGTTTATTAGGTACTTAGCTTTTTATATACTATAGACTAACGCATGCATTCACTGGTGTGTTAATGTTTGTGTTTTCCCCTGTGGGAGTTATTTTTTTGTGGTCAAGCGTGAGGAATCATAAATGATGTGAGGTAAACATGTGCATGTCTGAGTGTGCTCCCGGCACTGTCTACAAAGCCGTCTTGTAACAGGTATCACATCAAAAGCAACTGTCCTGAGGAAACTCTGAAATTAATTTCATTTAGAAAAAAAGGGAAATATAGGCTAAACATAAGTAGCAGTATTAGTATAATTTCAACAAGTTTAGGGTGCTTAGTAAAACCTTGACCTAAAATCATGTATAATTTCCTTACATCTCAACTGTGAAGTGCTCCCCCTGCACACTGTGCCTCTCACTCCTGGGTGGAGGGCTCCACCTCTTTACATAATGGCTAATGAATAGCATCCTGTGAGGATAGCAATACCAAGAATCACTTCTCAGAAAAGCGCAAATTAAAAGCTAAAAGCAGTGTTATTATTCCAAAGAAAGACACAGAGCTTCTCGGTGAGAGGATAAACACACAGGGAAGGACCACCTCTCCCAGCTGGAGCCAGGCTTATTGCTGAAGCCATCAGGATAAGCAAGGAGAGCTGGCACTGAGGCCCCTGCACACTCACACACAGAGAGGGGGCTCTGTTTCCAGCAGAAGAAAAAGCCCAGTGTCCTTTGAAACGACTTCACCACATGTTTCCTTCAGTTGGCAGCGAAAGAATCACAGACACTGTACCTCTGACAAACTTAAGGAGAGGGGCTCTTTTTTGCTGATGTGTAGTTTTCTTTAAGAGAGCGAGTGTGTGTAAGTGTGTCTGTGCCACAGTATGTAGTCTGGCCAGACGTTCAGCCCTGCTGCATCCTCGCTGCCACTTTGGTTTAATAAAGCAACAATTTAAAAGTGAATGTGTTCAATGTCAGCAGGTGTATAAGCAGCCTCACAGCATACTTTTGTCATGCCTTCCTTTCTGTGGTGTTGGTGGATAGTAGGGAACACTCTTCTGTATGAGCTGGAACTCATCCTGTCTGGCAATGTGACTCACCTCTGCAGATCTTAGAGGTGAGAGGGCAGTTCAGCGGGATTGTCACTAGCAATGCAGAACAATGTTTCAAACTAAAAACTAGTTAATATAAAAAGGTGTAGTGGCTGTCGGTTTGTGCAGGCTTATAGTTTACATTCTGGTTTATAGAACCAAAAAATAAAATGAGAAAACAACACCTGGAAAATCTAAGCAACTTTTTCCAAACTCCTACAGACCTGCTGTGAGCTTGCAGTCTCCCCTCAAATGCCTCAGGCCTTTAGGGAATGGCTACACCAGAGGGAAATTCGACGAGGATTTAACCACTGATATGCATTGGACCTTTGTTTTTGCTGGCAACTGTGTCTGCCTCTGTTTACACTCCTTACAATTTTTTTTTTTTTTTGCGGTTTCACAATTTCTGCAGAGCTGCTGTTGAAAAGGATAGTAGTTCCATCACAGCGTGGCTCCCAGGGGGCCTCACCTCATTTGCACTGACTTAGGCCTACTTTGTTCCCAAACACAAGCCTCCACCCCACCCAGGCCACTGGCCAGGATTCCATGCCAGCACTGAGAAGGCACTCTATGTGTCTCTGTCACTCTCATTCCCCCACTATAATTATTTTACATTAAAATATTTCCAGGCACAAAAACATTGAAACCCTCCCCATATGTTATTTTAATAAATCTTAACCCTATATTTCACCTGGAGAGCCTGTACATTTAAAACTAATTCATACAGACTATCAACTAGCTAAATTGGACAGTTGTAGGTGGGTTCACAGTTTTGCACTCCACAGTACATTTCAGTAGACTGCTTTAACCATGTAGTTTATTGTTAACATGGAGTGTGACACATTAACAAGTATTATAATTTTGAATCAGCATGACCAGCTGGAAACGTATAACAGGGAGTTGGCACAGTTCAGAACACCTAGCAGTCTATGGGGGTTTACCTGTCTATAACCATAATGCCATTCTTCCTGCTGTAGCTTGTAGGACATACCAATCCAGTACTAAAACTACATTACTATATGCAGACTTCAATGTCTCTCAGCAAATGACTAACCAGTCTGCAAAACTGCCAGCAACTTTACTGTGCTGTAGTTTCTCTGTTATTTTAGCTGGATTACAAGGAAGACAAATGATACTTCCACCTTACAATATGCATTGACTTGCCTCAGTAATCTCACTGCACTATTTCCACTACCCTCAGGTCACGTCAAAGTTTATGGCTCTCCCACCAGTTCCTTGTAGTGGTAGTGTATCTACCTGGATTTCCCTTTTCAACACTCCTATCTCACACACACACACACACACACACACACACACACACACACACACACACACACACACACACACACACACACACACACACATTTCAGGCAAATTGAGTTATTGTAGAAGGTTGTCAGGACAAAAAGCATTCCTGTGTGATGATGCAGCTGTATACAACCCTGATGGATAAAAAAGAATTGTAAAAAGGTTGGCCTTTACTGATCTGTTAATGACTTACTAGAGTGATTAATGCTCAGTTCCAGTGGGTCATTAACTAAACCAGTGCATCAATTGGTCAGAGTAACCTACCCTTTTTAAAAGTGCGTAGACTGAATGTTAATTTTATATTCGTGTCCAAAACCTTCAATCCCAACAAACCAATGAGGCAACAGTGAAATTGTTGTTAGGTGGAAAATGCTTATTTTTCTATTCGTGAACTCTCACGCTCACAGTTGAGCCCCACTGTACAAAAAATGAAAACTGTAATCGTCAATTGTTTGACACTGCAAAGTGTTATAATAAGTTTAGCCCTTAAATGAAACATGCTCCAGGGCGCACTATATGAAAATTAGAGCTTGGTTCTCAAGGGGAGAGAAAACAATGTATACATCAATCTAATTAAAAGGTAAAGCTGCAAAATGAATTGGGTAAAAATATGGAGTTCTTCTGAGATAAATTCTATTTCTGTTGGAGATCTTCTCATAGTTATCCAACCTGGAAGGTGATCTTCTGTGTAAACTAACTTCGGCTGAGAGACAGTTGAAACACAAGTCAGACTGCAGTAAGCATGTGCTCACAAGCATAGGCCACCCTCCTAGAGAACAGTTCCTTTTTATTATCAGTAACAACACAATCTATTACTGCGCCAAGGCAGTCTCAGAGACACGTTCCTTTCCCCCTGAAACAAAGGAGCCTCTATTCTCCTGTCTTGTCCTTTGTGCTGTTATGATTATGTTATTCTTTTCCAACTCCATCAAGAATGAAATGAACCTTTCACACTTCAATTAACGGGGAGATCCCTACACCTTATCTCTCAGTGGCTGCTGGATCAAGGGATGTTATACACAAAGCACAGCAGTGTAACACTTTTCAAACACAATGGATTATTGTGCTTTATATTTCTTCCCTATCAACTCCTTGAGGTGTCTAACTAATTAACACATAATTACATTTTCTTTTAGTTTCTTATATATATATATATGTAGCGTGCACGGGTAAAGCAGCAGCAGGGCTGGTAGGTGACTTAATCACATAATCAGGCCTGATTTGGGCCAGTCCTGCCCAATATAAATCTGACTAACTTTGGCCCTTACCATCAAAATGAAGTTATCAGCACACAGTTTCTAGAGGCACATCATGCCACCATCAAAAGAAATTCCTGAAGACCTCCGGAAAAAAGCTGTTGATGCTTATCAGTCTAGAAAGGGTTACAAAGCCATTGCTAAGGATCTGGGGCTCCACCAACTACAGTCAGAGCCATATTGACCAAACGGAGAAAGTTTGGGACAGTAGTGAATCTTCCCAGGAGTGGCCGTCCTGCCAAAATCTCTCGAAGAGCAAGGAGTAAAATAGTCCAGGAAGTCACAAAGAACCCTAGAACAACATCCAAGGATCTGCACACCTCTCTCGCCTCGGCTAAGGTTATGACATTATGTCTGGCGATAACCAAACACTGCATTCCACAGTAAGAACCTCATACCAATGGTCAAGCATGGTGGTGGTAGTGTCATGATTTGGAGATGCTTTGCTGCATCGGGACCTGGACGACTTGCCATCATTGAAGGAACCATGAATTCTGCTCTGTATAAGAGAATTCTACAGGAGAATGTCAGGCCATCTGTCCGTGAGCTGAAGCTGAAATGCAGCTGGGTCATGCAGCAAGACAATAATCCGAAACACACAAGCAAGTCTACATCCGAATGGTTGAAGAACAATAAATTTAAAGTTTTGGAATGGCCTAGTCAAAGTCCAGACCTTAAACAAGCAGTTTATGCTCGAAAACCCACAAATGTCACTAAGTTGAAGCAGTTCTGCATGAAGGAGTGGGCCAAAACTACTTCACGCCACTGTGAGAGACTGATCAATAACTATAGGAAGCGTTTGGTTACAATTATTGCTGCTAAAAGGTGGCGTAACCAGTCATTGAGTCTAAGGGGGCGATTACTTTTTCACACAGGGGCATTGGGTGTTGCATAGCTTTCTTTAATAAATAAATGAAATAAGTATCAAAATTATGTGTTATGTGTTCTCAAAGGGTCTTTTTTATCTAATATTAGATTTTGGTTGAAGATCTGATAACATTTAGTGGCAAAAATATGCAAAAATGCAGAAAATCAGACAGGGGGCGAATACTTTTTCACGGTACTGTACCTTTCAGGGCCATTTTGAAAAGTAAAAAAGAAACATGTTAAAATACATATAGTATGGCGTAGTTGCTCACACACAAAAAATTATCTCTATTATTAAGCATTCTAACTTTGCCATTAACCTTAACAGGTAACTCTTAACACAAAGCACAGTTTTGTCCACATTGAGCCTTGATCAAAATCAAAAGAAGCAAGCTTTCATAGAGATCGTTAGTACTGGGATGTCACAAAGCCTTTCTATTTAGAATTGGAGGAACAGCATATTTAACATGAAGTATGGGGCCGCAGATGGGTTAAACACTCAAGTCTGAGAGTCTTCAGAAGTTGCGATCTAAGCCTTGCCTCATCAGGGATCATCGGGCCCCTGGTTTGGGAGTCTGAGCTCCCTTTGAAGTATATGTCTCCTTCTCTCTTCACTTGGGGCCTTTTCCTTTTCAAGTTATCTTCATAATTTTGTTTTTTTGTGCTTTTTCTGTGAAGCCTTTGTTCTCTTTTCTGTGTTATGATTTACTTGTTTTTACGTTCTTGTTTTTCTTTCTTTCTTTTTTTTGCAAGTGAATACTGCTGTCCATTTGTCTTTTTCACTGTTTTCTTAAACATGTCTCCAAGCAAAACCTGTTTGGAGAGATGGAACTGTTGAAGCTTAAAGTTTTCTCAGATATTATGTGTAATGGGGTAAAAAAAAAAAAAAAAAAAAAAAAAGCCCTGTTATTTTTTACATATTCATTTAGTAAAGTGTGAACATTCACAATAATAAGATTAAAATATACAACTTAACTAATTTATATATATATATATAGATTATTATATATATATATATATATATATATATATATATATATATATATATATATATATATATATATATATATATATATATATGTTGCTGTTTGACAGTATGTAATTGATCTGTACCACTTTCTAGTAGCTGTTCCACTCAGTCCCCTTTTATTTTTACGCATATCAATACAAACAACCCACATTTTTACAAATTTCACAAATGGGATGGCCATCCTGGGGGGTTGTGTATGTCTGTCCTTTCTTTTGGGTTTTGTTTGTGCAGAGAGAACACAGCTTTAATGTTTGGAACGGACAGTAACCGAGGAAAGTGAAACACACCTGTTAATAGATTTTACTGCCTATTTGGCTGATCGTATTCCGGTTTGAATAATGAATGTGAGTGAATTAATGTAAGACATTAGTACTGATTTTTCTCCCTCTGATGTTTCTTCCCCTACACAGATATTGTGTGTGTGTTTTGATTTTAAACCAGTCGTGTCTGTTTTATTATTATTCTCTATTGTCTTTTTATTAAAATAAGAAACCCTCAAACCTTACTGGATGGACAAGCACTTTTTAGTGTAATAAATGACAGTTTGCACTTTATTGATTTAAAGAAATATTTAGCCTACTCCTAATCAATTCTGATCAGCTGACAATCAAAAAGCTATTGTGTTTGCTATTGTATGAATGTATAATTGTAGTCTTCTATAAATGTGTTGCTGGTACTTTTTTAAATGGGTTGTGCAATAATTGAACTTCTATTGATTTGTATGTGCTGCCTGTGTGCTTTTCTCGGTGACCCCTTTCCCCTTAGGATCTGCATATTGAAATTAATTATATTTGGTCTAAATTTGAAACCCATTTTGTGCATCTCCTGTCTGAGGGGGTGTTACACTCTGCTATGCAGTCTCTTGTGCACTTTAGTGTGTGAGAGAGGGTGAGAGCTTAAACATTCTCTACTGACCTGAGATGAGTTGCTTAGGTAACTGAGTACTGCCATACTGTATATCACTGGCCTGCTGTGTTCTTCTGCTGTACAAGCTTAGAAACAAAATATAAAGATAACAATGTAAAACAGAAATGTAGAAAAAAGACAAGAGCAAACTCTAAATGTGTTTTTGTATGTTTTGTACAGTCCTTGTTCAAAGCTTACACCACATATCTTCTGTCAGAAAAAAAGGGCATCTGTGTTATTTCCCATTGAAACAAACTTTTTTTAATCAAGGGCTTAAAGTGTTTAGTTAAGTTCTTCACACAGCGGTGTGTGTTTGATTACATTGCGCCAGCCTTAAAGTGGCACTGTTTTGTTTTTGTTTTGTTTTGTTTTAATTAAAACATCCCCTGAACCATCACATATCTAATAGACACAATGATATATTTTAGTAGTATTGTATCAATGTTACTGTTTTGTTTCATGCAGTCTCATTTGCTACTCATTGGTACTGTTACTGATGGCCAAATCTTCTCTACCAGGAGAACTAGGAGACAGCTTACTGTAGACATTTTTTTTTTCTAATCTTGTTCAAATCCCTCCATGATATGTTTCTATGATCTTATCATGTGTTTCCATTTAAGAGTATGATGTGTGATCATCATTGAGAGATCAAAACAGAGCCACAAATCAAGGATACGTATCTAGTCACTAGGCTAATCTACATCAATGAACCAAAAAACACCAACAAGCCTGGGTAATGAACAAGTTACTGCCCTCATGTCAATTCCTTCTGCCTGACACTGGTTTTGTTACCATCATGCTCCCAGATGGGTTAGAAGTTAGATCAGCTGGGTGGGGAGACACGTTTACACAGTGAGGTCCTATAAACCACGTTCCACTGAAGTAGGCATTTCCTTTCAAGTTCATATTGTTTACATTAGTGGAGCTGTCACCATGGTGACTAGCAAAAGTTAACCAGGAACCCCCAAGAGGCACCTCACAGTCTCAGTGATGAGTCTACACCAGTCTGCTTTTCAAAGGTCTGCTTGGGACCTGCCGTTACCAAGGTGACAAAAGCCAAGGTCAAAGACCTCTCAATATCCATGACGCAAGATTTAATGTGGGGGGTGGGGGGTGGGGGAGTTCATCTGGCATCTAGATAATATACAGTTGATGTCAGAGCCAACAAAAAAAAAAAAAGTGTGGAACAGGCCTTTTCTACGGTGACAGTTAGCAATTAAAACATTAAACCAAACAAGAAAATCACCGCTGTGGCTTTGATAAGAGACTCAGCAGAACATTTCTACACAGACAGCCAGTGATGTGATACATGATGTTACCCCTTGCACCACCGCACCCAACACCTCCCACCCAAACCTGCACATTGAATTTCAGAGGAGAGGTTTAAGGGGTTTATAAGAGAGCTTGTTATTTAATTTAATTTAATATATTCCGTTTTTTAAAGCTTATTTAAGATTCTAAACATAGTGCAATTCATTTAAAGTCATCTCTCTCTCTCTCTCTCTCTCTCTCTCTCTCTCTCTCTCTCTCTACAGCTTTATGGAAATGTAGAACACACCTATGCCTGAGGTCAAATATCTTCATTTTCTTCATGATACTTCTGAGAAATATATAGGTTTCTTGATACTATTGTTGTTTTTAGCATGTTTGTGCTTTCTTTGTCAGGGATTTCTCAAATGCTCCTAAAGAATTATATTTGCACAGTCCCTTGAAAGGACTATGCAAAGAAATAAAAACTAAAGTTTCCTCTCACAGTGCCTTGTAATTTAGTTTTTATTGTGGTGGATCTCTTGCCGCAAAAAGAGGTTTATTCATTGTTCTGTGGGTTTGGCTGGACCAATTTCCCTTCTTTCGGTGTGTTTCAAGCTACTGGAGCGTTTCATCCTGCAAAGAATCAGTCCAGGACTGGAGCAAACCTTCATAGTCGAGCCGGCAGGTTTCAGGCGAGGATGCAGCACCTGCGATCAAGTTCTCGCTCTGACAACACATGTCAAAAATGGCTTCCAGAGAAACCTGAAAACAGGAACTGTTTTCCTTGATCTCACCTCTGCATACGACACGGTCTGGCATGCGGGCCTCCTGTTAAAACTCTCCAGAGTGGCTCCAAGATGGGTAGTGGAGACTGTTGAACTCTTCCTCCGCGACCGACGTTTCAGAGTTTACATGGGTGACAGCTACAGCTCACGAAGACGCCAGGTGAATGGACTCCCACAAGGCTCTGTGCTGTCACCAACTCTGTTTAACGTTTACATCAATGATATGCCTGTAACACAGTCACGCAAGTTAATTTACGCAGATGATATATGTCTCGAGTCTCAAAGCAGTTCGTTCACGGAGGTCGAGGTGGTTCTGAACAAGGACCTGGAGGGCATGGCGGTATACTTTAAAAAATGGCGACTGCAGCCAAGCTCAACCAAGACAGTCTCCAGCGTCTTTCACCTCCACAATGTAAATTCCAAACGTGAGATCAACATCATCTTAAATGGGCAACGCATCCGACATGACCTGACACTGACACAGATCATTAACCTACCATGATCACCTGAAAAAAATGGCAGCAAAGGTCAGTACCAGAAACAATCTACTCTGTAAATTGACTGGTTCAAGCTGGGTTGCCAGTGCCCAGACACTGAAAACATCAGCACTTGCTCTGTGTTATTCCACAGCCAAGTATTGTTCTCCGGTCTGGGCGCGTTCAATCCCACACAAAGCTAATTGATGTGCAGCTAAATACCAACATGCGCACAATTTCAGGAACTCTACGTCCTACTCCACTTCCATGGCTGCCGGTACTTACCAACATTCCACCTCCGCATCTTCGTCGCCAGGAAGCAACAACAAAACTGCTGGTGAAAGTGCAGGCAAACGACACCCTGCCACTTAATGAGGACACTTCCTCTCACGCTGAAGTTTGTTTGTCACCCAGGCGGCCCGTCTGGCTAGATTTACCGCCCCTGGAAACAACAGCTAATTCGGCATGGAGTGTCGAGTGGTCCACAACTGACATTGTTAACCATTCCCTTGTAGCTGAGCCATTTGTCTGTCCTCCTGGCTTCAATCTGTCCTGACGTTTGTTGACTTCGCTAAACCGCTTCAGGACAGAGCAGGGTCAATATGCTGCCAACCTCATTCGTTGGGGTTAAGCCACTGATCCTTCCTGCAGCTGTGGAGCCCGACAAACCATGTCACACACTGTCAACAACTGCCCACTGACCAAATACCCCGGTAGACTGCCGGCTTTGCACCTTGCTGATGATGATGCAGTTCAATGGCTTGGCACGACATGCATACGATAGAAGAAGAAGAAGAAGAAGAAGAAGGCTGGAGATTCAGACATGACTCTACCATAACTAATACCAGAAAGCAAACTGAAGTAACACTGCGCAACACTCTTTCAGAACTAAACTATCTTCCACATCTTGCTCGGCCTTCTAGCCAGCTTCTCAAACACCCAGTCTTCCACCCTGCAGCTCGACACTAAGCACTGAGCTACTGTACTATCCCACTCTTCCACTCTGCTGCCCAGTGCTTTCTCTAATCACTGAGCAACTCATACCTGGTAGCTTCTAAACTGCAGCCCAGAACTTTCTTAAACCACTGAGCTACTCAAACTCATAGAGCTACCTTAAGCCTGTACACTAGGTATGACCACACAGATAAAGATTATGCATAACTGAAATTGTTTAATTTCTTTCTTTTTTGCAAACTGGAATGTTTTTGACTTTTTTTTTGAAGTTTTTTTACTGTAGCAAACCTCTACTAAACTGCATTTAAATGTATGAAACATCAATCTCATATATTGACCAGTTAGTGGCGTAATGTAAACATGATAATGGGACTATATCACCTTGGGATTCATAAACTCCTAGATTTGTGGTTCATGTCTTTCATAGACAAAGGTCACAGAAGCCCTGCTCACTTACTAAGCCACAAGAAAATCTTCAAAATCAACTGACTCGGCTCTCCAGAGGACCTGACAGCTTGACAGTCGCATTTTTTTTCTTTCAATATCACAAAACCTGTTGAAAGCACTTTTCACCCTGTCTGTCAAACATGAATGATGTAAATTAAAATTACAGTAACTCTTTGTTTTTTTTGTTTTTCATTAAAAAAAAAAAAAAATTACATATGTTTCTTAGGTCAAATTATTTACTGATAAGGAATGGATTACCACTTGTCTTTCTGACATTAGGGATAAAATAACCATCTGCAATTAAATTCTGATAAGACTGAGGTTACATTTCTTGGTTCTTGGCATCAAATAAGAAGTACAATGGCTTTCCATGGACTTGAGGTCGTAATATTTGTTCTTTTACCACGTCTTAGAGCTTGTCTATTTCTTATGCCTAACACCCAATCCATACCTTTTGATTATTAATTATTGCAATGTCTTACTTGATGGTGCTGCTTGTAACATGTTAGCCCGTTTTCAGTTTATTCAAAACATAAGTACACAATATTTGCCCATTTTTTGCTGCACAACTTATAATAGATGCATTTTGTTATTGACATATAAAGCTGTCAATGATCAATATGCACTATACTTGAATGTTTTCTTTATCGGTTTATATTTTTTTCTATATCGGTTCAGATGGCAGCTTAGGAATGTTTGATGTGGATCTACAACAAGTTTCTAGGGTAAGACTTCACACCCAAGGTCAGTTTGCTCTTTTACTCTGCAAAAAAAATGAAGAGATTCTGAAATGAATGCTGATTTGTTGATTTTGTGTATTGTTTGGGCATATCCAAATGTTTGTGTTATGTTTGAAAACATTATTGACATTTTTTATGTATTTATTCATTTTCAGTGTTGCTGTAAAGTGCTTTGTAGTGGCACCATGAGGGAGTGGAAATCGATATAAAGCCCATCACTTTCCAGGATATCCAATAGGTGCCTGTTTTGAGTGGACAAAAGGTGGATATATACTGCAAGCTGTTAACACAATTGTCCCTAATTCAAAACCCCCCCACCCCCTCCTCCCTAAATTGGCTCATTTAGAATCCAAATAAAATCTCAAAATAAATATTTAATTTAACTTTTTAATTTAATAAACATATTTGGATTAGAAGACACTTAATTGCAAAGGTTACTAAAACTGGGATTTGTAACAGTTCTCTGCTTGATTGCAACTATTATCTGCTGGCTCTTCTCCATGGGGCAGGTTCAGAACTGAGGATGTCCGATTTTCCAGCAATCTCATTTGGATCATGAAATTCCTTTCTTTATGTATGTACTGTGATTTCCAATTATTCAAACATTGCCATGATAGAGAAGGTTTTTTTTTTTTTTTTTTTTTTTTTTTTTTTTAAATCATACTGTATGGTGCTGGAGGAAATACATATTATTATTATTATTATTATTATTATTATTATTATTATTATTATTATTATTATTATTATTAATAGTTAAGAACTATAGTATTAGCTCCCAAGTGATGCATCCAGTAAAGGCTCTCTGTGCAGCTGTGCCATATAGCCTGGGGATCGCAAGTTCGAATCCAGGCTATGTCACTGCCGACCGTGACCGGGAATTCCTGGGTGTGGTTCACAATTGGCCCAGCACCGCCCGTTGGGGAGGGAGGGCTAGGTTGGCCAGGGTATCCTCAGTTCACTGCACATCAGCGACCCCTGTGGTCTGACTGGGCGTCTGCGGGCTTGCCTGTAAGCTGCCCAGAGCTGCGTTGTCCTCTGACGCTGTAGCTCTGGGTGACTGCATGGTGAGTCTGCTTCGAAGGACAGCGTGTGTTCGTCTTCGCCCCTCCCGAGTCAGGGGTGGTAGCGGTGAGCTGAGCCTAAAAATAATTGGATACGACTAAATTGGGGAGAAAATAATAAACCAAAAAATAATAATAATTGGCGACGACTAAATAAAAAAAAAGAAGATCTACGGTATTATTGGTCCAATACCCAGTTTTCCAGGTAGATTGGCAGGATTAACTGAGCTTGGTAGGCATAAAAGCAAAGGAGCCTGTTAAATTACTGTATTGTTTGTACACTTTAAAATCAAATGTATGGAAGTTTTCACCCAAGAACAAAAATAAAATACTGCTTGATATATTTTATGTCATATAAATCCTACTTTGCCCAATTAAAAAAGGATAAGAACATGTCTAAGAAGCTTATCATTAAGAGTCATTTTTATTAGTTGCATATACTTATTATTCACTGAATGTTTGGGTAAAACAATAGGTGATTAATACAATAACTGAATAACACATATACAATTTACAGTCTAGGATTTGGGGAACCTCACAGTTGTATCAATAACTATAGGTGATTGAAACCATCTCCAGATGTTGAATTAGAAAAAGCTTTACACATTGTAAACAGGTGTCTGGTATATAGAGAGACATTGTGCTAACAGATATTGACCTTTATAAGATGATTTTCTATACTTTGATTAATATTTTACCCCAATCACCCCCTTATCATAAATACAGATGCACTGTTAATATGCATTGCTTCTAATTAGTCATTTTACAGCTTTGTAACATCAACCTGACTAAGAAAAGAGGGGGCTACATACTTTATAATGTTTCTGTGAAGGCTGATTCAATGACCTCCCAATCACTGTTGTATGTTAACCACTAGGTTTTTGATTGCTGTGGCAACACAAGAAGAATGTCAGAGCCAACCACCAACATCACCCATTCCCAGAAACCTGACAGCGTTCCCTTTGTAAGGGCAAAGGGGTATACACTGCTGATATCACACTGGCAGAAGGAATGCTTCTCTTCTTTTTATAATTTCCCTTAACCATCTCAATCCTATGTGTGCTCTCTATTGACCAAGTATTTTTTTCGAGTGATGTTGTGGACTTTCACGACACCGCGATGAACGGTTTAGTGGATCTTTGAAGTGGGGGCATAGTGTGTGTGTGTACGTGTATGTGTGTGTGCAGGGATCCAGGTCAGAAAATTCCTTTGCAGTGAGCTAACCTTTCCAAGCCTGATGTAATTCACCAGCTTTAGATACACTCATCCCATCCAACAGGCAGCCCATAATACCCAGTGCCTCGGTGTGAAAAAAAAGCTGCTCTCTTTTGTTGCCTGGGAACCAAGTTGATGTTCACCCAACAGTGAAGTTTGCAACTCAGTCACTAAATTCGTTTGTTTAGAGCAGGTTTCTGATTCACCCTTCAACTCCCACTCCTTGTGTATTCCTTAAAATACCTAACTGTTTTTTTTACAAAAAGCTCTGTCAGTCATCTGGGATGAAATGTGGCCTCAATGTTATGGCTGAGCTCTGTGAGGCCATGTGGGACTAGTGGTTTAGTGGTTGGCTAGGTGGCAGTATGGCTTAGTGAAATTACCTTGTGTGGTGGGTAGTGTGGCCTCAGAGTTATAGCTAAAGCCTGTGTGTTCGCATAGGCACTAGCATGGTGCTTGAGACTGGGAAGCCATAGAGACTAGTGGTGAAGCTGTGTAATGGGAGGTAGTAAAGCTTTGTGGTAAGACCTGGGATAGAAGTTTGTGCAACCTATTGCTGTGGGATCACTGAGGTAGAGGAGCAGCCTGGTGGGGTACTTAGAACAGTCAGAATTAGAAGGCTGTGTGGCCTGGTGTTCAGTGTCTCTAAAGGTAAGCCTAAAGACAAGTGGCCTTGTGGACAGACAGTCCCTGGGAGACAGGATATCCCGATTTGGAAGTTCACTCAGACATATTGGGCAACTGCTTGGGAGGCAAACAACTTATCTACTTGTGTTTTAGATGCTAGCTCTGCAGTGAAACTGAAACCTCACCTACTGGAAATAAAAGCTGGGGCATCTCAGCCAGGGCCTCCTGGGGAAATCACTGGTAAATCAGTTCCACCCAGCTGTAAAAACCAGGGTATTAGCAGGAGAGCCAGCTGTAAATGAGATACAGTTTCACAAAGGGACTGTTCTCATTTCTAGTTTCCTAATCAAGAAAAAAAAAGAAACTTTTGTATATCCAAGTACTTATTTTAGCACATATTACTAAAAATTACATTAATAGATACATGCGTTCAATTTTTCTGAAAACTGCACTGTTCTATGTTTTTTGTACATGACAAGTAACAGTGCATTTTAATTAGTGTGAGTTTTGAAATAATTTTTCTGAAAACTACCATTTTAATGTAACCACAGAAGATTAACCAAACATTAGAAGCATTATATTTGTGCTACAAACTAGTTTTTATAGTATATGAGTTTACTGTAAGGCTAGTTACACATGAAGACAACATTAACTACACAACTGAATCTGTAATTACAAACACAATGTATTTTCCTCCTGTCATGTAAAACTAATTGAACTGAAGGTGAGGTGGTCTCTCCAGCAACCTAATACTTTTTTAAAGAAAACTGAATTGGATCCAGAGAATTACATTCATCCTTTTTTATTTATGTATGTGTTTACATGTCTTTAATTATGCATGTACTTACAAATGTTTGGCAATAAAATTGTTAACTAATCACTATTTCTGATTTCCATGAGTCATTTATCGTATCTGTTGCCATATTAACAACTAATATAATTTGAGAGATTTACACTTTTATCGGGTATTCCAGTTATTCACATTAAACATTAACATGTGCTCAATGAGATCTTTTAGCATGTTGTATAAATCAAAATTAAATTTAAAAGTCTAATATTATGGAAGAAACCATTGACATAAACACCTCATTAATGAAGATGTCTCTTTAAAGGACAGCCTACTGAACTGCAGCTATTACAGCAATGTTAAAATTATTTTTTACTCAGCATTAAAATCAAAACCCCACCAAAAGTCTAATCCTCCACCTCTCATGCTCTTCAAAGGAGAAACCCTGGCTGGAGACAAGTGTCAGCTCCTGTCCCTTGTATCCCCAGCTGCTTGTGGAGCCAGATCCATTAGCAGCGGGTTAAAGGGGAGAGTCTGCTTGCCAGCAGAACTCTATTAAACAGGGATGCAGGAATGTGGAGGTGGGCTGCTGACCAACTCTCTGTTGGGACGGTGCAATGTTTAAATACTAGTCTATTTAACAGAAATTGATTCTTCCGACTAGAATACTGTTTCAAAGCAGACATTCAGATGTCTGGCACCATGCTTACCTTCATGGTCAGTTTCTGGGAGTTTATAGACATAATTTACACCTATAAAAAGCTTAAAAGTCCAGTATATTTCCATCCCCACTGGCTGTCTTTTCTCTATTTTATAGTATGTTTTAGGTTGTTCTATTAGTTCTTAAATCTACTTGATTCTGTGTTGCAACTACAACTGTAAAATAAAAAAAAAGAAAACACTTCCTGTGGTGCCAGTTAGACATTCACCACAATAGAAAGTTTGCAAATAATGTAACATAAAAATGAATTAAATGAAGTGTGTGTGTGTGTGTGTGTGTGTGTGTGTGATAATGTCAAACGAATATAGTGGTTCAACTTTAAGTAGCACATGGCATAAGAATGAAAACATCAAAAACACTCTGGTATGAGGGTACTCTTTTATAGAGATGACTTGACTGACATTCACGCCACTGTTAGGCATTACCCTATTTTTCAAATTACAAGTTTATGACAAAAGTCCTGCAAACACTGTACAAGTTGTTCCCGACACATACTGTCAAAGTGTGTTCGCCTGCAAACACTCATTTTAAAGAGTCTGAGTAATCACATTGTGCTTTGGCTTATTTATTTATTTACATTAACAAAATCTTGTTTGTATTAGTACGAGAAACACTTGATTCTGACCAGACATATGATGTGATTTTGGTGTAAACAATACAGTATTGAAAGCAAAATCATCAATTCAAAGTAGATATAATAGCTGCTGTGCCTGGCAAGAAGGTTACTGTTGTGAATATTCACATAATGTGGCAAAATAGGTCTACCTCCTCTGTCAAACTACATGTCCTCTAAAGCATTCCTTCTGTACTCATCTCCTAACATCATATTAAGCTACCTCCTAATCTTAAACCTCTTGCCATGAATACATTTGACAGAGCCAGTCTTTCTATATCTAAACCCTAGACTAAACTTATATTTATTTTTACATAAATCTAAATTGGATTACTAATCAACAACGACAATCATTACTTCGTGAAACAAATCATGTTTGCATTTTCTAGCTCTACAGCAATCTCAATAAGAACATAACATTATAATCACAACATTTACACAAATCTGTCTAATGGCATGCATTTACTCTTGTTTATCCCATTGAAGAACTGTGACCCAGTCTAATAAGAACATAAGAACATAAGAACATAAAAAAGTTGGCCTCCTCTCATTTGTAAACTTTCTTATGTTCTTATGTTCTTATGTTCTTAATACTAGTTGTACAATTTAATGTTTTAGAAGGAAGGGCTGGGGTCAGTCAGTACTGTAGATTTCACAAGAAAAAAGGTTCCAGCCTTAAAAGTGATAACTTTCTGGGCCCTTGTGGAGAACAGATTTACACCCTCTACTTTCTTAGATTAGAGGTGGTAATCACTGAAGAATGGGTTCATATCATTACAGATAAAAACACCTTGCAGACTCATCACATCTTATCAATGTGCATTTATTTATATTTTTTTGTCCAACGCATAATAAATTCCATATATTTAAATGTATATTACCTCCTGAAAGATACTTCTTGTTAAGGACTTTTAGTTAAATTTACTTTTATGATAGAATAACTCTCAAGGCTTCTCATCCAGTTTGAGCCCATGTTTGACGTGCTTCAAGGAGATGAAGCTGCCCATTGCCAGAGATTAACCTCTGGGAGACTGCGACTCATTCCAGGAACCTGTTTCCATAGTTTCCATGGTGGCATGTAGACCGAGGGCCCCAGCTCTGTTTACACAGCACACAGCTGTGTGAAATTGAGGCTGCTTAAGTCAATATCCCATTGCAAACAGTTCCTTTTAAAGGATTTTAAAAATCCTACACCTTTCGTTTTGAAAATTATGTGAACTTACCTGGAGAGACATGTTTAGTGAAATTAAAAAAGTTGTATAATTAATAACTTCAAGGATTGTATTAAACAAAGACAGAGGTGGAATCACGTTGTCATTATCGTCAATAAAAATATTGTACCATAATTACCTATGTAAACCATACTGCAGTTGGATTGCTGTGCCAGTTTTATGTAAAAGGATAGTTGGATCTTCTTCATCACTAAGTAACAGCTGAAGATCAGGTATTTACAAAAGGTCACAGTTAACATTTATGGCTTAGGTGATGTATGTTACCGAGATACTTAAGGCACTTACATGTAATGTACTTGATAAAGGATTATAGACATCGGCTTTTCACCTGTGGAGGTCTGGGCATGATGAAGTCAACAAGGGAAAAAAACTGAGCTAATAAAAGCTGTTTGTTAGCGTTTTATTCAGTGTTACAGGTAGTATTAAATAGTTGAACAAAGTTATATCTTGTTTTTGTTATTTTTAAAATTTATTTAAGGATATATAGCAGTGCCATGCTTATCATAATGAATCAATGTTAGGGATAATTCAGTGTAGCTAGATTCCTTGCTCTGGACTGAATTCCAAGGGGTGTTCAGGTAGGGAATGGGGTAAACTCTCAGAGCTATGAGGGTAAGCTATCAACACCGTAGACAATGCCATTGTCCCTCTTGGTTTCATCATCACTGCAGCTTTAAGCAAGACTAAATGATATATCATATACTGATATGTGAAATTATAACAAATGTCTTATATTACATTTCCATCTGGTCAGATGTTCTCAAATGCAATACTAACGTTATCCCACTGGAACAAAAATCTCAAGGAAAAGCCATTGTGTAATGAACCCACATAACTGTAGACAGGCCAAAAGGAAGCAGGTAAGAGAGCCACCCACTCCCTCACCCCTAGTAGATTAAATGCACATTTTTATCTTTCTTTTCTCAATAATAATAAAAAAAAAAAAACAGAAAATTGCATTAACACATTTAAATCAGAGTGAATGTTTTTTGTGTTGGCTGGGGGAGGATTTTATGAGAAATTTATCAGAAATTAAAAGATATGAATACAGTATATAGTATATTATATCGTCATCCAATCCAATATTAGTATAAAATGCTCACTTTCCCTTTATTTTTTTTGGCAATTTCTGTCTCAAGACCAGAGTCATGTAATCAAAAAATAATAACTTACATATTAAATATTATATTAAATACTACATATTAAAATATGTTTTAGTTACAATTTTTTTAAAAAAATGGTCTTGAGACATGGCCATTAAAGTCAAAATCTTAAATGCATACAGGTTTAGGATCGAACGTTATTGGTGGATGGAAGATGTCGGTTAGCGGAGACAGGAGTTAAGTGAAGTGGGGAGATATGTGGTTGTTGGGTCAGGCTGTGAAGATCAGCAATGTGTTGCTCAGTGTTTTTAGTTCTGAACTGGAATTTTCCTCTGCGGTATATTAATAATGTGAATAAAAAAGGATGATTTACAAAATGAATAAATGATTACCAAATAAAAAAAAGGATGAACTTATAGTGTATAATCAGGATGTGGGTCTCTGTTCAAACCAGGTGAAGGAAGAGCTGCAATAAATAATAAAATAATTTCTGAGACACACTTTTAAAGGCTTGTGCCGGGAATTGGTAAAGCTGATGTCATCACTGTGCAGAAACCCTATCCAATAAAACAATTTATGCTTCTAGTTGAGCTACAGCTGGCAGACCCTAACGCTAATGGATTTAAAAGCTGTTCTGTCTGCCCATGATGCATTATAGGATAGGACAGGTCTTGGGTGTGTGTGTGTGTGTGTGTGTGTGTGTGTGTGTGTGTGTGTGTGTGTGTGTGTGTGAAAATGATGTTGGCTATACAAAAGAATAGTACGGTATGCAACTTTGTGGTTTGAGGGACCATTTTGATTGGGGACATTGAAAAGAGGGTAGATTAATCTCTTGTGGACTATTGTCTGCCTTACTCCAAACACTTATGATTGAAACTTTGCTCTGCACTAAAAATGTTTCAAATAAATAAATAAATAAATACAAAATAATAAAGTTAAAATATAATACCATGTAGATTTTGTATTTTTACTGGTAATAACAGTAAAAATAATCTCTGCCCATCTCACTATTGATTTCTGGTTTTCCAAAATGTTTACAATTAGAATAATATTGAAGTGAACATGGGTCATCTAACTACTGTTGTATGAGCCCCTTGCAGGGGGGCTTGTTTTCAAAATTGGTGCTAAACTGTTTTGAAAGTTTAGCACCAGAGTCTACTGGTGCTAAATGATCAAACCCCATCCTAATCAGGCCCTTCTCCCAACTGACACATGACACAAACCTTCTCTCCTGTCCTGTGTATGTGGATGAGTGTGGGTGGGTCATGTGAGCAGTCCATACCCAATAAAATAAAATAATTAAACATGTCTACTGGCACCAGAATCTAATGTTGCTGGCGCTATATGACATACACTGTTGCTAGATTCTAAAGTTGCACCCTTGGCTCCATGCAAACATTTGGTTTAATAATATAACAATTTCTGCAACAGTTGGGGTGCTCAAATATTTAAAACCACCAATCCGATGTCTAGCATATTATTAACCACAGTGCAATGAGAAATGAATGGTGCCAACTCCTTAATTCAGATGGTAGTAACTAATGTTCATCCCGCAAATAAACTTTGTCTTAACCTCAAAAGCTCAATAACATTCACAAACAAACAATCTTCCACCCATACAATATGTCACAAGATAAACACTTTGTTGTCCCACCATTACCATCCAAGAAAACTAAAATAACGCTGTGTGAGTGACAGAATGTTGACCTGTTTTATTTATTTATGTATTTATTTAATATTTTCTTTCATATTTAACTTTTTTTAAGCTGAACCTTTTCCGAGTGTAAGAAATAAAACTAGCCTCTATTGCCCCCCCTCTGGATACAAGGAAGTTGCCATGGAAGCAAGCTCAATCACATCTAAGACTTCCTGGATGCAGATAAAAAAGTAGTTGAGCTGCATGGTTCGGATTTGATATGCAAGCCCCACATGAGCTTTTTTATGAGCAGAGACCATTTAAATTTTCTGGGTCCATGCATATGTCCATTTATCAATTGAACATCAGAAGATTATGTTGATAGTTTTGTAAGTAAACCTGTAGTACATATTTATTACACACTCCTTAGGAATGTATCCAGAATGTGTTTGTTCTAAATGTAAGCTGGTTATATAAAAGTCAAGATATGAAATGTCAAAAATATACATTTTTGCATTTCCAATGTCTGATTTGTAACCTAAAATGAAATATATCTGTATATACTCTGTAATGTCTGCATAGAATGCCTTGGTTGAATGAATGAAACATGGCCTAGTCATATTGCTGTGTGTATAACATTTTATATGGCCTCTATCTTTATTGCGTGGCACAATAAATAAATCCTCCTAATGTGTGTTTGTGCATACTTTTTATTGAATATAAATTACAGCAATTCGAGAGTGATTATTTTAATGAACAAGTGAACAGCCTTAGGTTGAACTTGTTTTTGATTGCTTTACACATGTGACCACCGATGGGTTAAATGGCACAGTGACGGTAATACTTTCTCTTGGTCAGGCATGATACCATGAAAAGCCAAGACCAAATGATACTTCATGGTTCTCTTGCCCAACTAAAGTCTTACATTATAGAAGACAGTTTCAAGTTAACATTATAAATGAAAAATTAATTATTTGATATACCATGCCCACATATGTACAGTAGCTCATATTCCATCAGCAACCAATGTGCTATTATGATATCTCACAGTGCGTGGTTCTGGATTCTTGTGAAAATATGAACTAATCACCTGTCTATTACCAACAATATTATGTTAATAATACATGGCAATTTCTGTTGATATTTAGCAACGTGTTTAACTTGCACATTGGTAAAATACAAAGAAAATAAAAGGGTCACATTTCTTAAGGGTTACGGCTGTTATAATATTCATGATACATTAGATCAGAGGGGCCATTGTTTACAAAAGGCTAGCAAATGAAGCTGGGAGGTATTTCAGTATAGTATCTTTCAGAGCAGAGCCAGTCTGTTTATTCATTAAGGCAAAACAACAACACCACTTCAAGGTAATTTCCAGCAGTGAAATTATACAACAGATGTGGGATGTTGCATTAGAGCTAAAGACCAAACTGCAGAAGCTCAGCCGAATACAATGTTTTAACAAATACAAAATCCCAGAACTCATTGTCATTTCTCAGTGAGGATTTTCTGATGGCATTTAAACGAGCTGGATTGGTTTATCAATGTCAATAGAATTTCTGTCAATTGATTTACGATATATAAGATTGGAGTGTTTCATTGATTTATAATAGTAAGACACCTCTACTGTCATTGATTATTTTTTTTTTAAATTAGTCAAAATAAAAAAAAACCCTACTTACTTTGATATAACCCTAATGCAAGTACTTACCACAAAGTGCCACTTTGCAAGCAGTAGACGGAAAGCTTCTCGGGCAGGCGTCAGTTCCATTTTTTTTGCAAAAGACCTCCTGGTTCAGAGGGAGGAGACTGGTGCACATCTGGCTGCCTGGCAGCTGTCCCCCTCATTGCTTCTGGGGCCTGCCGGCCAGCTCCTCACGAGTTCAGAGTGGAAACAGCTGGCTGTTTTCTGGGGCAGGGGAGATGTGAGCAGGGGCACGTGCAGCCATGCGGGCTCCCTCCTGGAAGACAGCGATTGCTGGATTGCAGGATGAAACACCAGTGGCCTAAGGGAGAGCTGCCAAGCACGAGCAGAAAACATTAAATATGTCTCTTGCTAGTGTTAAAAATATGCAAGTCCATTCATAACAGATGTAATGACATGACAAGGTAAACATGTTTTGGTAAAATAAGTGTGTGAAAATGCATTAACTTGAAATAGCAGACACTGCAGGATTTAGAAAAATAGTGAGTGCTGTCTGTTAATAGAGAAAAAAATATAGAATATCTACCACTAAGGCAATACTGAAATTTGACAGTAGCGGCATTGCTGACAAAAAACAACAACAGAATCGGAGAATATGTGAGGCCATTGTATCTCTGGACGTTATTTATTAATAATTACTTTAAGCAGGGTAACATTGTGGAAACATCTAATTTTGAAAAGTTTCCTGAGGACACAGACAGACAGCAAACAGAGAATGGTTAAAATTGGTTACAAAACAGCATGAGCACAGATTCAGATACTTTTTAGAACAAGTAAATATAGTTCAGGTTTAACTCTCAAAGTTTGTTTAAAGGTTCTGGGGTTTGTGGAGTCTTAAATCTCCTTGTCCACAAAATTAAAAGAGAAAAAGCTGGTAAAATCCGCATTTAGAACGTTGACAGTTTTGTATGTGTAGTACAGCCAGGGCTGCCTATTGCTACCTTGTTATATAAGAGTGTTTAGGTAAGATATGCATAATCAATCACATAGGTGTCAACACAATTACAGTACTGGTTCAGTACATTGTTATACATTAAGCTGTCAACTCAGAAGTACAGTAGTGCATTTTATAAGCCCCAAAGATCCAGTTCACAATGAAATACTGCAATTTTCTGGTAAAATAGATAAGCTATAACAATAGACACATTAAATGCATGAAGAGATAAAAGTCTTCCTACTGGGTGAAATCAGAGAAGCAGTTAAGGTTATAAAATTAGGGAGGGTTACTGTTGTACACTTGATGCTTTCACTGGTCATGGCTCCAGTTTAGGTGAATTGTTTACACTGGGAGCTCAGGGCACGTTACCTCAATGCCTGCCACTGTAACTTTCCTAGGTTGACGTGCAGTAACCCAACTGTTTCCATGGCAAATACAAACAGGCACTGCTCTGTCTCAGACTTCAAAACTTTGGCTTTAAGAGCTGCATGCCATCGAAATTCTCAAAGCTAAATCGTTATCGGCACACTTTCTTTCCAAACAGAAAAAAAACAACCATTACAATTCTAGAACTACGGTAATAAGAAAAAAAAAACTTGAGACTGCTTACAGCAATGAAAGAAAAAAAAAAGATGCCAAATATATCATCAATCAACCTGAATATTCTTTATCTGTTAAGTCTGCCCTGGAAGTATTTTATTTACTGTCATTAAGAACCTTTTAAAGATTCTGTGTTTCCAGTCCAGTCCAGTTCTGCCAGGGCTACTGATGTCTTTTAAAGATTGCTGTGATCTGCTTGTTGCAGCGAGAGGCTGTGGAAAGTCTATTTTTCTCTCCATATTCTATTGACTAGAGGAAGTGTGCTGCATGCATTCAAATTCAGGTTGAATACATTCCTAGGCTAAATAGGAGTTAATGGAGGTTCTTTGAGGCCACTTTCTAAAGAACTAAGTTTTGAGGAGGGTAAAGTAAAGTACACAGTAATTCCGCAAAGGTACCTTCATACTCTCCTCACTCCTTATTTAGTTAGTCTAGACCAGGGGTTGACAGCCTTTTTGTGCAAGATACCCAAACTGAATGGAAACTTAGAGCAAGTGGTCTGCAAAGAGCCAATCATAAACAAACAATTTATGTACTTTAAAGTGCAAAATAATAATTTAAATTGATTATTGTACTGTAGCAGTGTAAATGTGGGGCTGGGCAGAGCCCTGCTACAAATGTATTATTTTGTTTGTGTTTAAAAGGGTTATTGTATTGTTTAGTTTAATATGGTTTGGCAGGGGCGAAGTTTGGAGCTCGTCTTTGCCAGACTGCATTCCGTGAGAATGCGTGGTTGGCATCTTATGATTTATTGACAAATTGGCTGTTGACCATACATATTAAAACTCTGGTAGAGGATGTGGCCATCTCCAAATTGAATAAATGATTGCGAATGGGTTCTACTACATGTGGTTGAGTGATGATGCCCCAGACCAGGAAGTTGACACTCACGCAAGTACTGAGGGTTGAAGCACTGAGCGTGTACTTATTTAAACAAAAAAAATGACATATCAAACATAGCTCACAGAGCCAAAATAAAAGGTTTCACAAAAACAAATCTTGAACACAGAACACTGACACCAAATAAGTATTGTGTTTTTCCTTCCAGCACGTGTAGCAATTGTATTTCATTTCTTTTAAATCTTGACCTCCTTTCTCTCTTTCTCGCTCCTTTTACATTCAAAAACCCCATCCTGAACACAGGCAAGTACAAGCTTATATGCACATGGCCATCTCCAAATTAGCAATCATTAAATCAAGTCAGAGATGGCCACATTCTGCACAAGAGTTTTAACATGCGTGGTCGACAGCCAAGGTGTCAATAAATCATTAGCTGCCGACCATACATTCACACAGGATGTAGTCTGGCAGAGACAAGCTCCAAAAATCGCCCCTGCCAAACTACAAAAAACAATACTTTCAAACACACACAAAATAATACATTTCTAACAGGGTTCTGCCCTGCTCCATATTTACACGCAGGGCTCTCCTGCCCTGCTACAGGTATTTACAATGAACTTCTTTAATGTGACTTCTGCTGCTGCATCGTTTTGCTCATTTCTTTTGAAGTCTGGTTTATAGCTGGTCAGGTTTGATTTCGTGTAAGCATGCAGGCTTTCTTCTTTTAATCTTGAGCACAAATTGTTTTTCATGTGATTCAAGTGGGAGAATGCCTATTCGCACATATAGGTGGAGCCAAATGTAGGGGTTACCTTCTTGTAAGAAAACTTTTATTCAAGTAGAAATCTTCAAAGTATGACAGCATGTTGAGCATAACATATTGGGTAAACTCAATGGTACAGAGAATTACAAATGAGCACCCTTTTCATTTGGCATGTATAGCCACCAGCACACTGCCTCCACCAGGCTCCTCCAATGGTTACCATACTTCTTATCTGAGAACATGGGATGTACCCAATAGAATGTTCAAGAACACTCTGGTATGCAAGTAGCAAAAACGGAACCCAAGCATCTCCTGGCCCCGAGTAAACAAAACCAATTTCAACTGTCAGTGGAATTTTACCCAATATAGCAATACATTTTCACACACACCCTTTTGCTGTTCCTTATTCAGAACTTACAAGATACAGAAGTTAATATATTTCTTGCAACAACTATACAGCTCATTCCATATAAACTTAATTTTATTGAAAGCTTTTTCTTATCAAGGCCATGATTATCTATAGTAAATTAACAAGTGGGTCTGTGTATCAGGATCAGGGTCAACACCAAGGTAGGTGTACATAGAGAAGGTACGTGAGAGCGAGAGCGATGAGAAAAAGCGAAAGTAAGACAACAATAAAACAAAAACAATCGTGTTGCATGCATGCAGTAATCACAGTACTTGTTTTGGGTGTCAGAATATTTTGTGCTCAAGACTTTGTTTTGTTAAAGCTTTATTTTGACCCTGTGAGCAGTTTTTTTGTACAACCTTTTGATTTATTTTTGTGTTAATAAAATATGCGCACCAGCGCACCAACCCGTAGTGCCTGGCTGTGTCTCTGTCAGCTTCCTGGTCTGGGGACGTCACCACTCAGCCATCCTGTCACAGGGACATTGCTGTTGTTTTGACAAAAGAGTAATAAATCCCTTGTGTTTTCCCATCATACTGGGTGCACCATCAGTACACACTGAAACAAGCTTCTCTAACTGGATCTGGTTCTTGCTAACAAACTCCAGCACAGTTTTAAAGATGTCCTTGCCTCTTGTTTGATTTTTCATTGGCAAAATTGCAAGCATTTATTCTCTTACTAAGTTTCCCTAATATATATATATATATATATATATATATATATATATATATATATATATATATATATATATATATATATAAAATCTCCGGCCACCAGCGGGGTCTTATACATAGTTGTGCAACATAACAGATAACCATTGACTCATCCAAAGCAAAAATATGTAGCAGAACTTATATTTTCTATTTGCTGCTTGTCAACCTGATCCTCCATTTTCACAGCTCGATCGTAAACAGTTTTTGCAGATAAAGGCATATCTTGGATTTGCTGCAAAACTCGGTTTTTGTTGGGGAATTCTTCAAACAGCTCTTAAACACAAGCCTCTTCACATATTCGCAATCAATGAAATGCTTACTTTCACTCACAATCTCTAGAGCCTGCGAAACTTGGTTAATTTAAACTTCCGATTGTATGTCACGTAGGGGACTTGTGACAATTGTAAGTAATAGTTAATAAATAACTAATGTTTCTCTTTTTCGCCTTCATGAGTAGTATAGCGCTATATGGGCATCACCATGTTAATTTTTAACCAATGTGTATGTAATATTTGGTTATTATAGGTGGCGTCAATCAATCAGGATTGACCGGAAGTCCCTCCTCTCTGTTCCTGTCACGTGTGTAGTCTTTTAGCAAATCCGGAAGTCCCACCCACATGTCTGGTCATATTTATGTAGTTTTTTAATACAAATATGAAAATCCCCCTGCCCTCCTGCCTCCCTTCCAGTCATGTGTATGTAGTTTTTAATGCACTTTTGGAAACCATGTTCCATGTTTGTAGTTTATTGCATTAAAATGGGAAATTAAACAAATTATGCAATTGTTTTGATTATTTTTTAATTGATTTGTATTTGAAAATGGATAAGATGTTCCACTGCTTTGTTATATGCATTATTATAGAAAATAAAACAGTTAAAATAAGTTTGAAAAATAGGAGTATACAGTTAATTATATACATATAAAAGGGTACAAGGTTAGTTGTATTCCAAACAAATAAATAAATAAATAAATGGATTGTTATAAATGGTTGATGTCAAAATAAAACACTCTTTTAAGATAAATAAAAAATAAGTTTGAAAAAAAAGGGGTCATACACTTAGTTATATTCAACAACAAAAAATGATCGGCATAAATGGTTGAAAAAACATGGGTATACAGTTAGTTATATTCAAAAAAAAATAAATGGATCGTTATAAATAAGAACATAAGAACATAAGAAAGTTTACAAACGAGAGGAGGCCATTCAGCCCATGTTGCTCGTTTGGTTGTTAGTAGCTTATTGATCCCAGAATCTCATCAAGCAGCTTCAGGGTGTCAGCTTCAACATCATTACTGGGGAGTTGGTTCCAGACCCTCACAATTCTCTGTGTAAAAATGTGCCTCCTATTTTCTGTTCTGAATGCCCCTTTGTCTAATTTCCATTTGTGACCCCTGGTCCTTGTTTCTTTTTTCAGTTTGAAAAAGTCCCTTGGGTCGACATTGTCAGTACCTTTTGGAATTTTGAATGCTTGAATTAGGTCCCCGCATAGTCTTCTTTCTTCAAGACTGAATAGTTTCAATTATTTTATCCCTGTCTGCATAGGACATGCCTTTTAAAACTGGAATAATTCTGGTCGCTCTTCTTTGCACTCTTTCTAGAGCAGCAATATCCATTACTTCCCTTGATTTAAATTCAACACATTTCACAATATATCCGAGCATCTTGTTGGCCTTTTTTATAGCTTCCCCACGTTGTCTAGAAGAAGACATTTCTGAGTCAACAAAAACTCCTAGGTCTTTTTCATAGATTCCTTCTTCAATTTCAGTATCTCCCATATGGCATTTATAATGCACATTTTATTTCCTTCGTGCAGTACCTTACACTTTTCTCTATTAAATGTCATTTGCCATGTGTCTGCCCAGTTTTCAATCTTGTCAAGATCATTTTGAATGACCTTTGCTGCTGCAACAGTGTTTGCCACTCCTCCTATTTTTGTGTCGTCTGCAAATTTAAAAATTTTCTTTAATATAACAGAATCTAAATCATTAATGTAGATTAGGAATAGCAGAGGACCTAACACTGATCCCTGTAGTACTCCACTGGTTACCTCACTCCATTCTGAGGTTTCTCCTCTAATCAGTACTTTCTGTTTTCTACATGTTAACCACTCCCTAAATGTACATGTATTTCCTTGAATCCCAACTGCATTCAGTTTGAGAAGGAATCTTTTATGTGGGACTTTGTCAAAAGGTTTCTGGAAATCTAAATAAACTATGTCATAGGCTTTGCAATTATCCATTATCGATGTTGCATTCTCAAAAAAATCAAGCAGGTTAGTTAGTCACGCTCTCCCTTTCCTAAAACCATGTTGACTGTCTCCAAGGATACTGTTACCATATAGGTAATTTTCCATTTTGGATCTTATTATAGTTTCCATAAGTTTGCATATAATACGTCAGGCTTATTGATCTGTAGTTACCTGGTTCAGTTTTGTTTCCCTTTTTGTGGATCGGTATTACATTTGCAATTTTCCAGTCTGTCGGTACAGCCCCTATATCAAGAGACTGTTGCATGATCTTGGTTAGCGGTTTGTAAATAACTTCTTTCATTTCTTTGGGTACTATTGGGAGGATCTCATCCGGCCCAAGGGATATGTTTATTTTAAGAACTCCTAGCTCACGATGGCCTTCTTTCAGATTTTATCAACTTAACACCAGAGAAACAGCCAGGCTCTTGTAAGTACAAAGCGATTGAAGCCATACTGTATCTGTAAAAGACACTGAGTTGAATGTTTGAATTGTATGTTCATCAGCTACACCCAACAGGCCAGAGATCCAGGGAATGGGAAAAAAAGTGTCTAAGAAGTGGTGTGAATTAAAAGAGGCAGTGAAACAGAAAGGTATGTCTGGGGTTTAATCTCCTCTAATGTAATGCATAAGAAGCGTGTTATGGTTTTCACAGCATTAACTTTTTTATACAGAACCCCATGAATGCAGGGGGCAGAGACCCGATCTGGACAACATTACAATGAAGAACAGGCAAATGTCGGTGAGTACATCTATTTTGGAATCCATTGTAATGTGATGTTCAATAAAATCAAAGACAATCTATAAAATAAAAGTTGTGTTGTTTGTTTAACAGCAATATCAAGCACTGTGGTCGAAGGAACTGTGAAAAAATGATCGGAGATTGCCAAGAAGAGGCACGTGGATTCTGAAGAAGACAACAGCTTTTCAAAGAAACAGCATAAGACTTTTGTAATTGGTAGCGAATCTGAAGAAGACGAAATATTGAGACAAATAAGAAAAACAGAGCCTCAAAGATATAGGCGGTCAATCAGCCCAAAAAAGTAAAAACGAAGTTATCAAAACAAACAAAAGGTGCGTCAAGGTGTAATCCCACTAAGGTATTGTCAGACTTGCAAGAAAGCAAACTTACACATGGTAAGGATCGGAAAGTTTGTAACGATGTTAAAGTTGGTGATGAATCAGTCTCACAGGCAGAAATAATTAGCGGTGCTTGTCAGATTATGAGTAATTGGTGGTTAGCAATGGGTGCTGCCCTGAAAAGTTTTGATAGTATAGAATAAGCACTTCAGTTTCAACCTATCTTTTGCAACTGAACGAAGTTGATGAAAAACTCAAAAGTGATCTGTTGAAACCTTTCAGAATTTTGTAGTTGGTCAAACCCGAATATTTGGGTGTCGTTACCAATTGAGTAGAAAGCATGAAATATTTGGAAAAGTTTGTTTTGGCTGGTAAAAAGCATGTGTGACCCTTAAGGATGAACCCCCTAAAACATAACAATTGGAAATCTGCCTGTTTGTTAAGATCAAGTTTAAAAACAAAAATGAAATGCAGCTAAACTAACACTTATAAAAAATAAACAAACAATCGCTAGATTCCGTTTTGCGAAGCAACAAGTTGAACCTGCCGATAAGATTAGAAATGTTGAACATGAAATTAATATTGTCGAAGCCGACGACGAGGTTAGAAATGATGATCCTCAAATGAATATTGAGGAACCTGTCACTATACAACAAATGGATGTAGAGCAACCAGATGTTAATGTTGTGAATGAGGCCCCTGTTGTTTTTTTGCAGCGTTTGAGACATTATGAAAGAGAAATGGGCAGATTCAGGGCTGTAGAATATTATGAGGAATTTCGTTTTGTAAATCTGGACAGAATAGAGTCATACGCACAGGCTATACAGGCCGTACATTCTGCGATACAAAGTATTTTAGATGAAGTAGTGCCTCTTATAGGTTCACATGACTTTGTGCAGCTAAGATTGAGTTCTAGTTTATATGCAATTGTAACAGGAAGAGATCTGTGCTGACTCTGCTGTCGCGTTCACAGGGCTGCAGGAAGAGGGCGGCAGTCGTCCAACAACCGCCTGTGAGTCATGGCAGTGACACAGGGAGGTGGGAAAGTGGGTGTGTGGACTTTCCCCCTCTTTGAATGGCTGAGAGGTGCATCTTGGGAGATTGTTAGCCCTATAAATTAACGCTCTGTTGTTTCCTCAGGTCTGTCCTTTTAAACGTGCAGTGTGCACGGAAACGCTGGTCCACGACCGAACAGAACGGAGGTTCAGAGCGAGACAGTGAGGGAGGGGAACCCTTGGGCAGATCCCTGAATAAGTATAGCTGAGCAGGCTAGGTAGCCGGCAGTGTAGGACGGTGATCCGGGTCGCACGGGCAGCGGCGACCGGGATATTGCTGCAAAATGCAGCACCTTTTCTTTGTAGTTTTGTTACTGTTTTATTTTCCCTGTTTCTTTGTGCCTTCGATTTTTGCAGTATTGTTTTGAAGCACCTGCGAGTGTGCCTGGACTGTTTACCATTGCTTGGTATTCCCATGGTTCTGTTTACCATAGTTGGTAAGCAGACCACGGACCAACAGCGCCCTCTGCGGGCTAAAGAAACCCAATGTGCCCCTGAAATAAAACTGTGCACCTGTGTGGTGTTTTCAATTACACCTGTCTGTCTCCTGGTCAGTGAATTACCCACACCCCTTCCACAGCAATGTTTTAATTTACTGCAGCAGCTGTTTCTGATTCCATGAAACAATAACCATCCTAGTCTTTCTTTTACTAAAGTTTGCCACAAGTTTAGTACAGTGCGAGAAGTATAAGAATTCACATCGGTCCCGAATGATTTGATTTTTATATGCGTTTGATTCTTAAAAGCGGACTGATATGGTTACAATTAGCAAAAGAGTGCCTTTGCACATCAGTAGTTTAAATGCAGTATACAAATGTCAATGGTCAGTCACCGATGACAATATATCAAAACAATCAAAACAAGTCCTTGTGGGTAAAGAACTTGTTATATGATCACGATTATGTTTACTTAAGGCTGCAGAATCATATTTTACTTCAGTATACTTGAGAAGCAATTATCTCGTGAGGGTGCCTAGTTTAACTGCCGTGCAGTGTTACGTGTAATGTCCTTTGAATTAAAATGACATTACAGTACAGTATTTTACTGTCAGGACTACCACTGCATCTAAGCATCTGTGGCTTCTTTAAGCTGTGATGCAAATCCCACAGTTTTTCACTAAGCAGAGATGCAAAGCTCCGCAACCCCCCGCGCAGTGCTGTATTCAGTATCCATTCAACAAATGTGTATTCACTTTATTAAAACTAATTTTCATTAACAGACAACAACACCCTGCAACTATGTTAACATACTGTATGTCCTGTCATTAGCTTCACTTCTGAAGTGTGTGGTTTTGAAATTTGGTCCTGCTCAGGTCTGGTGTCCATTAATGTTGGGGTTCATCATTATGTGATTTCTAGGAAATGGGTTCTCCACCAGTACTTTTTATCCAGTGTCTATGGGAAGACTGCAGATCTTATTACTGATTAGACTAAAGCTGTCATCCAATCAGAATTACAGGAAGTGGGCCAATAGCAATGGTATGGGATCAAGCTCATCTCATCTATCCATCTAACCATTACATCACACTACCTCCTAGGAGATTAGTGATTCCCACAGTATATTTACCACAGATGCAACCAGGAACCCAAACTGCCCGCTGGTCTAAACAATAGGCACAAGAACTCCCAGGCTTCAGTTCTGTCCAATACCTTTTAAAAATGGCTGCATTTGTACTGCTTTTTGTAATTCAATTGTACAAGCATAATAATATGCAGTACATCTGTATTAGTGTATAATATGCTCTCAGCTACAACTGCATCCTAATTGATCTGCACTACCAACTAGAGACCTGCAATCGTAGCCAGCAGGCCTTTATCTGCCCTGTGTTTCCTATTCACATTTTCCTGACCTGTATCACAAACACAGAGTTTCCTCTAGGCCTGACCCTACCTGCTGGAACCTGATAGAATCAATGGCTGCTGAGACAGGGAGCAGCAGTATCCGTATCAGCATAACAATCATAGCGACATTACTCCATTCAGGGTAACAGAGGGATTTTTTTGTGTTTTTAAAATCCAGTTTCTTCTTAAAGACTACTGTGTAGCAAGACTGCAGCATGCGTAAATATATGTCTGCCTGTATAAAGCAATACAAGAAGGTGGAGGGCAATATTGACATAAAATAAATAACACTTAAAACAATACATATCGTGTGTACTATTGCCAACCTGGGTGGCAACTTGTTGTTCTCTCACATTCGTTAGTTAATATTAGTTCAGACCACCAGTTAAAATCTCACTGAGGTGCGTTCCAATAGCATTCAAGAACGGCCAAACTGAATTCCAGATTTCCATAAAGGCAAGAAGCTATGTGAATTTAGATAAACTGTTGCTCTTGTTGCATAACTTATTTCAGTACAGTGCTTGACAATCATATTGTGGTCTATTAGGTTGATCTTAACAGTGGAGGATCTAAATAATATTAAATCATTAAAATAGGTCTCTACCAAGGTTAGGAAAATCAAACATCTAACAGTGGATGTGCGTCTTTGCATCCAACATTGGGCATATTTGTGTCTGTAAAAAACTATGTTCAACTCCAGGGGGTGTCTAAGCTTAATGATTTATACAATGACAGCATTTCGATTGACATGTATTAACTAAAGGTTATATTGAAATTGGAACTTAACATCACAAAGTACATATCACAAAGGCTTAGATACACAGGACATTGGATTTGTGTAGTAGCCCAAAGCCTGTTTCCCTTTCAGTTTTTTGTCAGCATCTAAAAAAAATCAGTTTAGGACACAGTCCAGCAAAATTGCTCAAATAGCAATTTGAAGATTTGGTTTGGTTTCAGTTGTGCACATGAAATGACAGAATGACAAAAATGGAAGATGACTGGCTGGCAGAGTTGAAAGGTCATATTGTCATAAGGCTTGAATAGAATAAGGAAGGGCTGTTCAGAGCAAGTACTGTACTTGTGATCTCCAGCCCAACTTCAAAGAAAGCTTCAAGCTCCATATTGTCATAAGGCTTGAATAGAATAAGGAAGTGCTGTTCAGAGCAAGTAATGTACTTGTGATCTCCAGCCCAACTTCAAAGAAAGCTCCAAGCCAGGTAAAAGAAGATTTACAGAAAAATTATAACTATTGCAGCAACATGACCTACTCAGAATGATTCCAAACATCATATCATACTGTTTGCACATATAAAAATGTAAGTTAGATATACAGACAGACAAACAGATGCTTCTGCATACCACTGGATTCTTAATTTAAAAAAGTTTCATTACAGCTGGATTAGCCCATTTCTAGATAGTTTGACATACAGATAGACAGACAGACACAGACAGAGAGACAGACAGATTGACAGACAAGGCAACTCCTGATACTGTATCCCCAGACACAAACAAAAGCCAAGAACGTTAGATTATTACCATAACTCTGGTTCCCTGAAAGAGAATGACAGTCATTACCGAATGGGAAAGAGCCCTAGCTGACCGTCAATCACTGAGCATATATAATAAAGCTGCCCTATCAGGGCCCTGCTGTGAGGTGGAAGTCCCGCCCACCTTCTGTTGAAGAGGGACGTCCTTACAGTAACATATCTCCATTTTCTTTCGAAATCATAGGTCAGCTGAGGACACAACCTCAAAGGGTAATGGTTGTCATTCTCTTTCAGGGAACCAGGGTTATGGTAATAACCTAACGTTCCCTTTCAATTCAAATGACAACCATTACCAAATGGGAAGCTGTACCAAAGCTGCCATAGCTCCAGATTACCCACAGTACAGCTTCACGGCGATAGCCACAGAGCCCACATGACGCCTAAGGGCATGCCGCCTGCAACACCCTAAAGCCCAAGGAGGGTCTCGCTCGGTTTGCAACATCAAGGCAGTAAAAAAGCACAAATGTCTGACTACCTGTCCATGTAGCAGCATTGCACAACTCATCTAAGGAGGCGCCATGAAGGAAAGCCCACGAATTGCCTGGCCCCTGGTAGAATGGGCTATAATGTCCACCAGTAGTGGGGAGTCCATTTGTTCATATGCCAAGCGTATCGCATCTGCCACCCAGTGCACTAGACGTTGCTTCAATAGGGCCTGACCTCTAGTGCGGGACACATAGCAGACAAACAGCTGGTTAGACTGTCTCCAGGACACTGTCCTATCCAGGTAACAACGTAGAGCCCGAACCGGGCATAGTGTGTGCTGTCTACAGTCCTCCTCTGACTCGTGCGGGGGAGGTCTGAAAGTTTCCAAAACCACTGGTTGGTTAATGTGGAATGGAGATACCACCTTTGGCAAAAAGGATGGATTTGTTCTTAATGTTACCCGCAAGTCATTTCATGTAAAAGTCATGTATGTGTCATCGATGGACAGCGCATGAAGCTCACTTACTTGTCTGGCAGATGTAATGGCTATTAAAAATGCCACCTTCAATGAAACAGGGCGCAGTTCTGCTGATGCCATGGGCTCAAATGGGGAACCCGTAAGGGCCCACAGTAGCAGTTCTAGATCCCACTTAGGGACCATATTTTTCATGGAAGGACGAAGCCTCCGAGCCCCTTTAAGAAATTGCACTGCCAGGAAATGTGCCCCAGGGGACACTGACTCAGTTTTGTTATAGCACACTGATATTGCTGCCAAGTATACCTTCAAAGTGAACGCTGATTTTCCTGCGTCAAACAAGTGTTGTAAGAAGGTTAATATCATCTCAACGTGGCAGGTCACAGGATCGTGACCTTCGGCAAGGCACCAGTCTTGGAAAACTTTCCATTTATATGACTACTGGGCTCTAGTGCTCGGCTCCCTAGCAGAGTGTAGTGTTTCTACTACTGCATCTGGCAAACCTCCTCTGAATAGATGGCTCCGTTCAACGGCCAGACCCAGAGTTCGAGCTGGGCTGGGTTCGGGTGCCATAATAGCCCCTCTGCTTGGCTCAGGAGGTCCTTGCGAAGCAGGACAGTAGAGCAAGCCAGGGGCGTCTTGGCCATCTGGGTGCAACCAGCAAAACCTATGCTCTCTTCACCCTGATCCTCTCTAGTGTTAGGGGTAATAGTGGTAGCGGAGGGAACGCATACTATAGCCCCTGTGGCCAGGGGTGAGCTAGCGCATCTACTCCCTGGGGGCACCCGTCTCTCTCCATGGGTACTGACTAATTGAATTATTGATAGTTTTATGCACCTGAATATAAATAGCCCATATCTCTTACAAATGGATGGCCATCTTGGGGGTTTGTGTCTTTCCGTCCGATCTTTGTGTATGAGTGGGAATACAGTTTTGTTTGGAACGGAAAGTAACAGAGGGAAGTGAAACGGGTCTGTAACTTGACTTTTCTGACCATAAGTATTTGGCTGATGTAAAGTATCTGAACAACAAGCGTGAGTGAATTAAGTGTTTTTAGCCTGTCGGTAGCTGATTAGAACCTATGGAAACTAAAGTGAGATATTGTGATATTAAATTTTCTCTCACTCTTATGTTCCCTCCCTTGCTCAACATGTTGTGTGTTTTGATTTTACAACGCACAGTATTTGTGTTTATTATTAGGCTTTCAGGCCATAGGCTGGGAAGCCTATTGTTATTGCTGTGTTTATTTTATTATTATTATTATTATTATTATTATTATTATTATTATTATTATTATTATTATTATTCTTTCTGCCAACAGTTGCTCGAAAACTGATGGAATTCAGTAGGATAGTAGATGCATATGGGAAGTTTATAGCTGTTAATTGAACATATGTCATAGGTCACATGGTTTGGCCATCATATTGGATTGATAAAAAACATTTTGCCTAAATGTTAAAAATCTTTCGAAAACCACTTATTGCAGAGTGCTGAAAGTTGCTAAACATGTTGAGGGATAGTCCAAGCCTAACTGATGTTCATAAGAAATTCTGTGGTTTGGCGGCCACATTGGATAACGTCATAAAAATATTGTGCAAACCATAATATGATAAACAAACATCTTCTTCTTGGAAACCGCTTATCCGCTTGAAGCAAAAATTGGAATTAATGATCTCAGTATGGTGGCCTTTTACGCTTGTTCAAGGGAAATTGCTACAGTAAAATAATACATGCATTTGTGTGTGTGCCATAGCCATAGAAATTGTAAAAAAGAAAGTTGTCATTAAGCAGCAGACAGTTGCTAATGTCTGAAATCCATTAGCATTAAAGTCTATAGGATGGGACTGGTTCCCGTAAAAATGTTGTTAATAACCGAAAGTTTATTCTTTATCAGGGTTGCTAATAACCGGCATCTATATATACATAAAACTTGCTTAAAGCAACTTTTTTAATACATGGCAATATCGTGTCTGCCATTTTGCAACTGCTAGCTCCTACAGCCTGATCTAGAGCTTTTAATGTCCATTACAGGGACCCACGAGAGAGCATTCTGTTTATTTAACGCACCCCTCGTCTCGGGACCGAGGAGGTTAAAAAAATAGCCTGTATGTAGCCTATGCTTTTAATTTATACCTGTACTTTTTAATGTGATAATTAATAAAATAAAGACTGCATTAGACTTTAAACCCCTAGTATGGTCCCATGAATGATATCGTAACATTCTGGTTGTTAAAAATTAATTAAATTAAATTAATTAAAACGCTAGCTGCGATGTACACAAAGCTTCAGAGATCAATCTTTTCTGAAAGCTGAATTGTTATTCCTTGCCAATATATTTCCTTTGCTTTCAACCTATTTGTATTCATATTTATAGTGAAAAAATCATTTGTGCACAGTCAAGTTCCCAAACCTTTCATATAGGTGCTGACCCAAAATGGCACAGAATATAATAGAAAATAGTCTCTGTTTAGTCATCAACCATGTTGAGTAAAAAACAAACCAAAATCCACTTGTTTGTTGTTTGCAGCTGGGTGGGTGGCACACTCAGGATGGCTCAGTTGTATCCTTAATTCATTTTAGACTTGATGTTTAAGAGAGTAAAAAGCAATGTTTTACATCTATAAAACAATTCTTTATTATTAAAAACACGAAACACAACACTGTTTGCTTTAATATTGCTGTTTATGCCTGTAAAAGGACGTGCCCTTCATTATCATAGGAATGAATACCTGAATACTGTGTCATGTGCTCTGGAGCAAAAAACAGGCAGGGATCAATTGAATAGAAAAATCCAAAAAATTAAGCAGAGCAAAATCTTTGAAAATCGGTCTGTTTGTGCGCTAACCTCTATCAAACACTAAATCTGTCACTACAAATTTATTTTTGGAGAGTCAAAGAAAACAGATTTATGAAACAACACCCCCCACGGTTTTTCCCTGCGGCATTCTGGGAAGATGGCCATGACTCCCAGATGGATACGATTACCCTTGCACTATAAAACATTGCTGCCAACTGTAAGAGCACTAGGCTTGTAGCGCCACATCAACACTGCAGGGCTGAGAGGGCATCACCAAGACTCTTCTGGGTCTCTACAACACAGAGTGTATGCCCCTACTCCCTTATATTTAACAGATAAGTTGTGATTGCCATCTGGGATTTATATAAAACCATCCACTGTTATGTTTCTATGCAAACTAGGGGTGTGCGAACCTCAAATGAGTCCTAATTTGCAAAATTCGTACTTGGAACAAGGAATTTCTTGTTATATCAGTAAAGTGTTTGCATAAAATTCCCAAACCATTTTCAAGAAAGGTCTGTAAATACATTACACAAATTAAAGCTTTATTATATAATTATTAATTAACTATATATAATAATTTGTGATATTTGTGATTTTATAGTTAAGAGTGAACCGCTAAAGGAGAACAAAAATTGTACCATGAGTGTTTGTTTTGTTGTGTCTAATTATATACCTGTTTGTTTATTTGAAGGCTAACACGTACAGTGTGCCGTCACTTAAAGCAAAACATTATTAAACAAAACAATAACAATAACAACAATCCATTCCACAATTCCTGTGCTTTTGCTTTCAACGGGGTGGTGGTGTGTGCTTGTGTCGTGAGGTGAGGGTTGTACTCAATTGAATGGGCTGGCTCCATGGCTGCAAGACACAAAAAACAAACATGTAACGAAAACAAACATACACTGCTCCGTACCACCAAACTCCTCCCTGCAATTCGCCCGTTGCTATGCTTTGTCCAATTGTTGCCTGACCCGTATCTGATCGCAATGGAGTTGTTTAGAGTACTTGCAGTTACGCACTTTCCCCAAGATGGACGACTTCTGGTTTCCACCCTCCGTCAAGTTGACCCATCTACGGGGAAGTGTACTACCAACCTTACCCAGTGCCCTTTCCAATTGGGAGGGAGATTTACAGCAGTGATTCTTTTTCTGTATAACAGTACCCTGTTACCTGTTGGGGCTATTACGAAGGGGTGATTGGAACAAAATGTTAATTATACATACCTCAGAGAAACTTAGCAACATCCTAATTTCCACTATGGGGCAAACAGAACACTGTCTTGAATTCTTCATGAGTTCCCATAGCGCTGCTTGACTTCAACATGAAATACCTTCAACCACTACATTAGTGTTTAGTACTTTGTTCCACCAATCCTGTGTTAATATAAACATACAACCTGCTGCCTGTGGAACTGGAAAAGCTCCATAAAGATCTTTCACTCCACAAACATCAGGTTGACTTTTTTTTATTCAATTTGGTGATCACTTATAGAATGGTCAGCGATTTTCAAGTCAGCTGTTTGGACATGTCTCTTAGCTGGCTGTGTTCAATTTAATGTTGTTTTTCCCTTGGCTAATCAGTTGTTCTAGCAACCAACCTGCTTGGATTGTGTTTTGCAGTTTGCAGTCAGAATAAGAAACTAACGATTTTGTTTGCAGACAGAATAAGAAACTAGTGATTTTGGTAAGTACAGTTGAATGCTTGTTGCTAATACAACTACATTAGCTGGTTGAAGGAATTAATTTTCTAAAGTGTTCAGAGCTGTGCCTGATTGAAATGATTTTAGATAGCATGTAAACTGGACCAACTATAGACCTCCAGGACAGTATAAATTGGCAAACATTGTCTTAGAACACCAGCAGTTCTAAGCGTCACCTGTCGAAGGGCCACACATCCAAGGGCAGTCTGAGCTGTGGCAGTCAGAGCAAATCTCTTTTTCTCTGTCTTTCCCCTCTCTCCCTACTCCACCTGCCCACACTGTCACCTCCTGCCATAACCTCCGCTCTCTCTCCCCCTCTGACCTTGCCTCCACCACTCTCTCTCACCTCCCTCCTATCAACTCCTTCTCCCAACTCTCTGTAGACTCTGCTACTTTCACCCTCTTCACCTCCCTTGACTCCCTTTGTCCCCTTACCTCGCGACCTGCCTGCCCTGCCCTGCCCCTCCCCATCCCTTGCTCTCCTCTGTGCTCCGCTCAGCAAGAACCGAACTGCGCTATTCTGAAAAGAAATGGAAGAGAACCAAACTCCCTGTTGCCCTAGACCTCTACCGCTCCCTCCTCTCCTCCTTCTCCTCTACTCTCTCCTCTGTTGAATGCTCCTATTTCCAATCCTCCACTAACAACTCCCAGAAACTATTCTCTACCTTCTGAACCTGCTCCCCTGCATCCAGAGCCCGTGCCTTCTCCACCCTCGCCCCGCAGAGGTGGAACGACCTTGCTATGAATGTCAGGACTGCCCAATCCCTGACTACCTTTCAGCACCTCCTCAAGACACACATCTTCAAACAAAACCTGTAAATCTCAACTCTTCCCTTCTGGACAATATAGTACTCTGTGCTCAATGCACTTTAACTTGCACTTATCTGCTCCCTATTTCTTAAGTAATTCTATACACTTAATTCAATCTGTAGGACTTTTGTCTTCACTTGCACTCTTATCGACCCCGAGTAACTATCAACTCTTACCTTCTCTTGAACCCTCCCCTTCAATTGTCGTGTCTGTTTTTGTATTTGCTCTTATTTAGGACTGAAGTCATTGTATCTTTTTGTCACTACTTTCCTCTATCTTGTGACTGTAATTCCATGTTTATATCATATTTAATACTCTTGCATATATATCCAAGCGGGTAAAGTGCTCCCAACCGGGGTAAGGGTGGGTGGGTGGAGTTATGTATTCCTGCTACAGTTGCAGTTTAGTTTAACATTATAGTACACGTTCGTGTCTCCCTGACGGTGTTCGTAGATTGAAGCATCCGTCAGCTTTGGTGATGGGAGACGAGGTGGTGGGGTGGAAGTAACTAATGATGTCGGCGGTAGACAGGCTCAGGGGGTACAGGGGCCAACATGAAAACAGGGTTGATGGGAGGGGCAACCCACGTGGGGGGGTGACGGAAGAGGGGGGAAAAGAGATAAGATGAGAGAGATTAGATATATATATATGCAAGTTATTGTACATATGCGTTGTTGTCGCTCACACAAAAAAAAGCTTCTAAAATGCGATTAGGTAATTTTGCCTGGTTTTATTCTGATGCAGTGTTTTGTTTTGGTTGGTTTTATTCAATGCCTATTTGGCATGAGCTTGTCTCGGCTCATTGGCAATAGACGTCTATAAGACACAGATTCATGTTTTCTGATTAATTAAGAATGCAGTACGACCCTCAGATGTTGCCATTATTCCATTTCTTCCAAACAAACAACTCCACTGACTTTAAAATTATGACGTTAATAAATCCACTTTCACTGTTTTAGTTAGTCATTTTATTTATATAATGTTTTCCAATGTTGCCACTGCGGATTAATTAAAACTAAGGTCACAGGTGCTTTTCTAAACATTACTATAGCTCTGGCAATAGCTTAAAGGATGGTGGTGTAACACCTTCTAGACTATTCCTTGGTTTGTAAATATTCATACGTTTGTGATTAATATTGTCCATTGAAATACCCCTTGCCATGTGCTAGTGGTATGCTGTGTAGCTTTTCTGTATCTCATTTGTTTTCTTTTATGAGTCAGCTGGGATTGCAATGGTTGTAAGCAGCACTCGACATACTTCTCAGAAGAGAGGGAGAGACAGATGTGAAGGATTGTGCATCCATGTGTCTTCTACAAGGAATAACAACTGTACTAGGCAATTCTGGTGCTATTGCTTGCATTAGTTGTACCACAGCAGATTTTTTTACTGGCAGGTTATTATTGCTGATATTTACAGGGGGTGGCAATTTTCAGGTCCATATTGTTAAAATGTAAAGTTAGCAACTTGTGACTAAAAGAATACTGGTTCACAGAATGAAACAGTGTGAATTTATATGCAAAATAGATGAGCCCATTAAGACTCTTTAAACATAATTTCTTGTAATAAACATTGTTTTTCATCATCATTCATTTTGCCCTAAATAATTGTAACACAATGAAGGTTAGGGCCCATTTGTTTTCCGGTTCGTTGTAGCCCAAAGGTTGGATTAAATATATAAAAAAAAAAAAAAAAAACGAATACAAATAATTGAAAAAATAAATTAAAGAAAAAGCAAAGGATGATAGAGCTGAACTGTGAAAATGTTTTTCACAGACCCTCATGTATTAATACACAAAAAAAAAAACAAAAAGATACCACAGTTTCTCCTATTTCCTTCTTTCTCAATAATGGATTAAAATATATATATCTCACGCATTACCTTGATTTCGAATTACTCATTCACAGAGGGTCAGAGGGGATTCAGAGATTTCAGAGAGGAGGGAGACAGAAGAGCAGGAACAGAATTCGCAGTCTCATCAGAGAGGATTTCCAGGGAGACACAATTCAGAATTCCTCATTCAGGAGGGCCCTCCCTTTGTTACTTGGACATTCTATTGCAAAGAAGTGCCCTAACAATAGAAAAAAAAATGTCTTAGGTATAAGTTGACACATACCCAACTATACACTCAAAGGTGCCGTGTGAAAACTGCAGGCCTTGCAGCATAGAAATGGTGGAAATGACAAATGACTGCTTCCTAACACAATTTGCAAGGCACCGACTAGAGGGGAGGCATGCCTTGATTTAGTCTTTTCAAATAACGAAGATAGAATAACTAAAACAGAGGTCAGAGAACCACTGGCAAACTCAGACCACAACATGGTCTCATTTGAAGTGTTTTTTAAATCCCCAAAAGTAAAGACTAAAGCTAAGGTTTACAATTTTAGAAAAGCAAACTATGAAGGTATGAAACAGAGACTAACAGAAGTAGATTGGAGTAAAATAGAGAAAACACCCACAGAAGAAGGATGGTTGTTCTTCAAAAATGTAGTACTAGAGGCGCAAAACAATTACATCCCTAAAGTAGACAAATCTAAATGTAAAACTAAATTGCCAAAATGGTTTAATAGATCAATTAAAAAAAATATTCAGCGAAAAAAGGCACTTTACAGAGCATTAAAAAAGGACCAAAAAGAAAGTACGCAGAAAGAGTACACAGAACTGCAAACGCAAGTCAAAAAGGAAGTTAGAAAGGCCAAGAGAGAAATAGAAATGAACATTGCTAAGGGAGCTAAAACCAATTCCAAAATGTTTTTCCAATATTACAACAGCAAGAGAACATTCAAAGAGGAGATTAAATGTTTAAGAGATACAAATGGCAAAATCGTAGAGGAAGAAAAAAAAAATAGCAAATATGTTAAATGAATGATTACTTTTCACAAGTTTTTACAAAGGAAGATACTGACAACATGCCCCACATGTCATCCAGTTCCTATCCAGTTTTAAATAACTTTAGCATAACTGAGGCAGAAGTGTTAAAGGGACTAGGAGCTCTTAAAATAAACAAATCCCCTGGGCCGGATGAGATCCTCCCAGTAGTACTCAAAGAAATGAAAGAAGTAATTTACAAACCGCTAACCAAGATCATGCAGCAGTCTCTTGACACAGGGGTGGTACCGACAGACTGGAAAATTGCAAACGTAATACCGATCCACAAAAAGGGAAACAAAACTGAACCAGGTAACTACAAACCAGTAAGCCTGACTTCTATTATATGCAAACTTATGGAAACTATAATAAGATCCAAAATGGAAAATTACCTATATGGTAACAGGGTCCTGGGAGACAGTCAACATGGTTTTAGAAAAGGGAGATCGTGTCTAACTAAATTGCTTGATTTTTTTTGAGGATGCAACATCGATAATGGATAATTGCAAAGCATATGTCATGGTTTATTTAGATTTCCAGAAAGCTTTTGACAAAGTCCCGCACAAAAGATTAATTCTCAAACTGAACGCAGTTGGGATTCAAGGAAACACATGTACATGGATTAGGGAGTGGTTAACATGTAGAAAACAGAAAGTACTGATTAGAGGAAAAACCTCAGAATGGAGTGTGGTAACCAGTGGTGTACCACAGGGATCAGTATTAGGTCCTCTGCTATTCCTAATCTACATTAATGATTTAGATTCTGGTATAGTAAGCAAACTTGTTAAATTTGCAGACGACACAAAAGTAGGAGGAGTGGCAAACACTGTTGCAGCAGCAAAGGTCATTCAAAATGATCTAGACAAGATTCAGAACTGGGCAGACACATGGTAAATGACATTTAATAGAGAAGATATTCCCTAAGTACCGAAGCTCTTGTTACAGTTATAATTGGGGGGTTACCATATCTTACGTCTATCACTATCCGTTTACTGTAATTGACAAAGAACCTCTAGTCATTTGGATAATTCTAACTTGACCCTGCCTACATCTTGATTTTACGATGGATCCTCAAAACAACTTAATTCTTTACATGATACTATAACTTGGGGGGTGTCCTTCGATTTTTTTTCCGATCTGATCCTCCAAATTCGCCTGATGTACACTTTTCAGCTGACGTATAATGTATGTTCCCTTCCTTTTCAAAATCCGGATTAAAATGCTCGGATACATTGGCTGAATTTAAATCAAGGGAAGTAATGTTAAAACTGTACAATGCACTAGTAAGACCTCATCTTGAATATTGTGTTCAGTTCTGGTCACCTCGCTATAAAAAAGATATTGCTGCTCTAGAAAGAGTGCAAAGAAGAGCGACCAGAATTATTCCGGGCTTAAAAGGCATGTCATATGCAGACAGGCTAAAAGAATTGAATCTGTTCAGTCTTGAACAAAGAAGACTACGTGGCGACCTAATTCAAGCATTCAAAATTCTAAAAGGTATTGACAGTGTCGACCCAAGGGACTTTTTCAGCCTGAAAAAAGAAACAAGGACCAGGGGTCACAAATGGAGTTTAGACAAAGGGGCATTCAGAACAGAAAATAGGAGACACTTTTTTACACAGAGAATTGTGAGGGTCTGGAATCAACTCCCCAGTAATGTTGTTGAAGCTGACACCCTGGGATCCTTAATGTTACATTACTGCTAATGTTTCATATATAACATACACCCGGTGTATAACACACATGACAGAGCAATCTTGGTTTGCATATCTTGTACTACGTGCATCATGTATGTACTAGCCTTAAAAAAAAATCATAGTATTCTGTGTAGAATATTACATTCACCCATGTTTTGTATACCATGTACGGTGTATATATCATGCAACCAGTTTATAAAATGCAGAAAAAAATAAATACATACACAAATACTGTCTAGCAATTAGGGGCAATATGTCATTTTGTTCCTAAATAGTTTGAAGAGTTTAACAGAAAAAAGGTACATCTGACAAGTAGGGAATGGTTATAATTCTTGACTATTTTTAATGATTTGTTAGGGTCCTTACATGGAACTTTTTACCTGCATTTATATACCTGATGCATTTTATTAATAAAACCAAACAGTTGAAACACTGTCGTTAGTGGGGTCTCTCCGTATTACACAGTTTTTTTATTTAGGTTTAACTCCTGCTTTTTGGCAATGGGTGCATTGAATTGTACAAAACAAAACAAACAAAAAAACCTCAGCTCCAACCGCTTTTAAATAACAACCCGCAAAAATGAACAATAAATTGACTTGTGCAAAACAACCTAACTGAATGTTCTCAATAAAAGGCTAAAAGTGAATAATTTTAGCAGCACATTAGAATTGGAACAGATCAAAAAGATACCGATACAGGAAGTTCTTGCTAGTCTGCTAGCCTTGTAAAAATGATATTACAATATCATTGGATTTTCATGGTTTCATTCCAGGTTTGTTTCAAAACAAGTCATTATAAACCCCAACGGATTTGTCTTTGTGCCCCATTCAAGATGTATCGGATCACATTGTACATTAAGCATTGCCATGAGACAATAACGTTGCATTGGCACCAGTTGGGATACATTACCATGACTGTAACACCCTATATGAACTGGACACAAAGTAACAGTCATACCACCTTCATAGAGGACGCATAACACCGTACAGTTATATGGCTAATCCATCCTATTGACATTGAGAACCAACATGGCATATAAATATTCATGTCATAAGATTTGCAATAAACCAAAAGTATTGTAACTGAAAATGTAGAGCTTTATATACATGTGTGACTCGTAGCCATTACTGTAATTATTAATCTATTAATTTATTCTATTAATCTATCTATTAAATTATATCATGTTTGCAGAATGTTTGTAACACATATTATGGCAAGATGTCTGTGTTATATGATTGTTTTCAAAGTGAACCATTCTGCACAGTTATACAGTATTAATTTAGGGTCCAAGCTAATTTCACCTGTTTTTTTTTTAAACGTTGTTTGATTTGTGGCTATAACCCTTTAACTATAAAGGTTACAGGTACAGGTGCGCAATACCATAGCCTGGTCCTTCATAATTATGTAACAAAGCCGCTCCTGGAAAAGTGGTGCAGACAGTTTGGTGAAAAAAAAAAAATGGTTGTAATAAAATATTTTACCTGGCCAGCGCAAAATCATGGTTATTCAATAAAACCTGTTCGCAGATGTAGTGAGACAACATGGAACAACATTTTGACCAAATTGGATAATAAGTAAGGAATTATGGCCATATATATAAAAGGGACCAAAAGCAACCAAAAACAAACAGATTAATTGTAAATGTGCAAAAGAAAAACAGAACACATTCAAATTTTCTTCCCAGGGACCCTGATCTTGTGGCACAAGATGGGGCTATTCACTATGGCCTGACTGTGCGCACACGGTGGTTTGGCCACATAGGGCAACAATAATCTATAACAGCTTCTGTCTCTGCATCATTAGTTTCGCAAACAGGAAAAGAAAAATTTACTTTATCAGAAATAGGTCCTTGTGAACTTTGATGTCGCCCATTTCCCTCAGTTTTGTATAGATTTTGTGAAACAACTATCTGTTTCCTAAATCGGGTAAATTCTTCTTACAGCACATCATTCCAGTAACTCTCACCGCGCACACATGGGTTCTCTACCGGAAATACAAGCAGGGACTGTCTCTCCAGCGTGTACAATTTAACCCATTTTGTGTACAGTGCCCTGTAGCCTTCAGGGCGAAATAGATAACTGTACTTTTACAGTTTCATACATAATAAAATCAGATTTCAGATAGGCAAAATTATTAGTTATGACATGGCACTGGCACATTTAATCTATGTAGCCATTGCTAACACAAGTGTGTCATGTTTTGCTGCTCTTTACATTTGACTCCCATGCTTGGTATTTTGGACTGCTAAGTTTTCCTATTGTGTTGTAAACCCAGTTTTCACATATATACTGCACATTAGTGGTAATGACGCTAGATAGCTGGAGGGAATCATGGACGCGTGGCACTGATAAATATCTCTGTCAATTCCAGTACATGCTATATACCCTGGTAGTCTTCCAGGTGCCCCGGAATCCCATTTTGTTTTAATTCGTCTAAGGCGTTGTCTTGCGCTTTCCTTGGTGATTTATGTGCTTTCTCGGCGTTAGTACTCGTGTCCTCTTGATCTCTCTCTGCTGTGTCTGTGATTGTTTGCAGATGACTCTGCTGTAAAAAGTGTGGGAACGTGAACTTCACCCCCTGCCTACTAAATCCTCACCTTGTAATTGAGCAGGCCCTTTCCACAGTCATAAACACACACAACCACATGTCCTTTTATATATTAATTTATTCACATATTCAATTCCAATAAAATATGGGTTAAGTAACAAACAAGGGCACATTTTAGGTAGATTTTATTATAAGCAGCAAGGACTTGACCTAGTTTGAAATAGATAGATAAGAAAATCTTGACTAATTTGGTGCATTACCGTTTACTTACTTGCCGGCACTTAACAGTACTTTCTTACTTAGCTAAGAATCAACCACAGGTTTGTACCTTAATAACGTGTTGTTGATTTACAGAACTACACAACGCAGCAGTTTACCGTTTGTCCTTTTTCAGTGTCTTGAAAATCACTAAGAAAACTAAAACAATGGATATAAGGGGGTTAACAGTATTTGCTGGCTCGGTTTCATCACCAGCAAACATAAGTTGTCTCCAGGGGAATGATTTTATGGAAGATCATTTTAAAGAGTGAAACCGTTCGGTGTCTCGACCCAGGGGGGGGGATATGCCTCGTGGATGGTTAATGGTGAGGGTGTGTCGAGGGGGGGGGAAAAATCATTTCCATTAAGTGTTGGTTACGCGGGCAGTGGGTGCGTTGATCGCATTAGGAAGGTGCGGAACAACCGGTAGCAATCCCGTTTCCCAGAAACAGTTAAACAACAAGCCACACAACTTAATGTGGCAGTCGGTCCTAATTAGACTGCATGTGTTTATAGGATATGTCTAGGGGTGGCCGAGTGGGTCGCTGGAGTCGTGGATATTTCAGAAGGTCCAGTGGGGGAGGGGCCTGGGTAAACGATGGTTTTGCAAGATGTGTGTTGTATAGATGGGTGGTCAAGAGCAAGGTCATATTGAGGTTGGAGGGAGTAATAGATATAAAATGGGGGGGTAGCTACAATCGGAATAGTTGGGGGTGAAGGTGTGAGGGTAGTAGTGTTGTTGGCGAGATTTACGATGATACTGTCTTGTTAGCCGTAGAAGGCGGTTAGAGAGGTACATGCGGTGGAAATATATAGTATAACTACTCACTCTGAATCGTTGTTTCTATGTTATCGTATTTCTTTAGTGTATAAACATATGCATGGGTGTGAGGGGTTGGATTCATATGGAATTTTTTTTCTGACACTGATGGGTGACGTTAAAGGCGACACGATGGGGGTGCCTATATTATTGGTTCTCGTTGGGGGGGCAATGTGACTATTTAGTGAAAATATCCCTTGTCCTGGGTCACAAAGCAAATGTGTTTGGGCTGGGGAATAATCGAACTTTTCTAACTTGTGAGGCAGAGCATTAGAAAATAACACTTACTACCAGGACCTAAAAATTGTGGTGATTGACAGGTGAGTGGTGGGTTCTTGTGCGTTTAGGGTGCAGTTTGATTTGAGTTCAGTTTATTGGGCGTGTTTTGGCTGGTGTAGGAACTGGTAGTGTTTTACCTAACTTTCATCATCGATAATTTCATAGGTCCCTAAACCTGTGACCATACGAATGGTAACCTGTAGCTCTAGACTGCTACCGTTGGTGGCCAGCCTGGTTAAGTTAGGGTACAGTGGCTGTGTGGTCAACGCCTGTAGGGGCAATGTAATGCTGGCAACAAGCCCATACCCCTCCTACAGAGAGGAAAAACGACCTGGTCGCAGTCGTCGCAGTGCTCACGGGTTTGTGTGTTGCGCTTTATAGGGGTCTCCATTTCCTCTCTGTGTTGTAAAATATAGAAAAAACGAATGACAAGACTGTACTGATATACTTGATCGGTGTCTGCGTCAGACAGTATTGATCGAAATGGATGTTGGTTGTTGATGGGTAAATAGGGGTTGTATTTTGGGAGAGATCTAGTCAGTACTCGCTCAGTGTGTGGTTGAATGCATATACAAAGCAACATCGCTAGTGGCTGGAGCGCAAACGTTTAGTACAACAGCTCAATGGCATGGTTGCTCTGTGTTGACGCATCAAACCTACAAACCTTCATATAAACAAGGCAGCGTTTAGGACATTTACACACAACAGACTACTCTGAATGACATGTGTAGAATAATCTTGTGCACAAATTAAAAGCTATCTTGTGCTAGTATGCCAAGGTCCTGTTCAACAAGAAAATGACTGCGTGACTAGTAGTAAGTCCTGTTTCCCTTTACTGTACTGAAAGCAACATGTAGATACTGACAAGCATTTTATGGGTTATCATAGTCTGAAAAAGAGCTGTTAGCATACCTCTCTGTCGATCTCAGCTGTACTATTTTCAGTAGGTAATAAGCAGGGTTCCTAGAAATCCGTTTGCCGAGGTAAAACACATAATTTTTGGCAGAGAATTTCAGAGAATTTAGTTTTTCTTCATTTTGTTGGATTTGTTTGTTTTTTTTTAATCTATGAACTACACTGATAAAAATGTATTTTGAATGCTTAACTTACCAGTGTAATTTCTGCAATTTTTTTTTTCACTGTATTTCATGTATTATGCACTTTTCACTGTATTTGATGTATTATGCATTTTTTTTTACTGCATCTTGTAAAGCGCTTTGATGTTGGTCCACCTTGAAAGGCGCTATATAAAATAAAGATTGATTTGATTGATTGATTGATTGATTGAATGTACGCAACATCGCCCTCTTGTGATTGGTGCCTAAATATACTTTAATAAACTGTTTAGAGGTTTATCAATCTCTGGGAACATTTTTGTTAGTTTCAATTGTGAGTAAAGCAAGTTGGTCAACAATGCTGAAAACACCCCTAAAGACTGTGTCACAGAGTTTGGTAAGGACATATTTCATGAAGATGGTAATGTGCTGTTCTGTACTATATGCAACAAGGCATTAGATTATGTTCGTAGGCAAATGATTGTTGAATACTTGGAAAGTGCTAAACATAAATTGAATGAAAACAAATGGAAACAGACTGAAAATGCTGGGCCATCGACAACTGTGAAGAAACTATGAACTGTGGCTGGGTCGTTTGAACATTATAACTGCCAAACAACAACGTGAAACTGTCACTTCAGATTTTGTCCAAATGTGTGTACAAGCAGGCATACCTCTGCATAAAGTTGATCTACCTGTAGTTAGAGATTTTTTCAGCAAACACATTAACGTCGGCAGTGCCACTCCCAAGTCAGATCAACTGTATTCCCATTACTTTCCACCTCTTTTTGAGAGGAAAAGCAACGCCTTCTGAGAGACCTGGAAGAAAAATGAATTGGTGCGATTACAGACGAAGTGACTAACTTTAAAAATCGACCAGTTCTCAACATTTTATTTCAGTTGCTGAAGCCAGAGCCTACAAATGCTGGCATCCCATCATCACAGCTTGTAAAGACACGGTGTACCTCAAAAAAGTTAATCACACCACGGTTTCACAAGCCTTGATTTCTTGTATGACAGAATTCAGCGCTCCACTTGATCGATTATTAGCCTTTGTAACAGCTTGGAAAGATGTACTTAACAACCTGTGGTCAGATTGTGTACATGTTCGTTGCTATGCACACATTGTTGCTCTGGCAGGAAATACATGGCGAGATAACTTCAAGCCAATGGACAGCTTTGTCGCTTTGATGAAGTCACTTTTAGAGAAAGCTGCATCTTGTCGTGCAAGGTTCTTGTGATACTTGAGTGAACAGAGTGCTGATTTGCCCTCAATTCCACCAGAGCCAGTTGTGACCAGGTGGAACACATGGTTAAAAGTTATCACTTACCACGTCGGCATAGTTCGTGTCGTAGAGAGTCAAGTTTGGAACGCCAACACTCGAGCAAGAGAGAACGGGATACGAGGATATGTCTGTTATGCAGGAGCTAGCAAGCCTGTCAGCAGTAGAAGACATGAATTCTGATCTGAAATACATTGCAGAGGACTGCGAGCACCTGGGGACTGTACTGGACCTGTTACAGTCCTGAAAACAGCAAATACACATTGTGCTGGATTTAATTACATGGCTGGAGCATCTTGCATCATAAACCGACAATAGATGACAAACTCAGACAATACAACCAAACAAACAAACAACCAGCAATTTATTTTCTCCATGCTGTCCGTGCACTCAATCCGAAACAAATAGGTGCTACTTGTACAGACTACAAGATTGTGAAACAGTAATTAAAGCTATCGAAGGAATGCTGCATGGAATTGCCAGTGTATTTGGGGATTGCCAAAGACAGGTCTACATTTGGAGATGATCCCCTCTGCTTCTGGAAGGCTGTTGAAGACTGCTACTGCACATAGTGGTTGCATAGGATACAAGAGATAAAATTTGGCGCCAGTCTGCTGAGGTCCCCAACTGATCTCAAATGGAATTGCCCATGCTGAGTGGTGAATTTGTCATACAAGCTTGTGCTCCTTTTCTGTCGCCTTAAACCGACCCATTTCGTAAACGACGAATAAATAGCGTGGGAATGCTGCAGTGCTGCTAGCGTAACAGCAACGCATCGTATTGGTGACTACTAAAGTATGTCATGAACGATAAGGCCTGTTTGTCGGTGCTTTTGGGGGTGTGTGTGCGTGCGTCTACAATTTTTGTACGATACATGGTGGTGCGTGGGGGGGGAGGCCCGAAATAAGACAAAATTACAGCGTCCCTACTTGGAAATGTATTAAAATGTGATTTGGTTGGTTGGGTTTTTTTAATTAGGCTAATTGATGGTTCCCTATGGGCTCCGACGTTGATTAAAAATGGTATAAAATGTAATAAAAAATGTTTTGTTTAACTCAATATATTGTGTTTGTGTATATCCAAGTTAGTAAAAACAGGTCTGCCTAATAAAGATATGGCTTATTTAAACAAGAGACATTTCGTGCTAACTTGGTCCTTTCATTCATAAATCCAAACTTGGCAGCTCAATGTCAGCCTAAATTGTGTCTTACCTGTTTTTACTAGCTTGGCCCTTTGGACTGAATCACATCTTTATTTGGTCGATACCTGTTTCTAACTTGTTTTTTTGTTGTTTTTTTTAACATGGGAATAGTTTGGTTAGATGTTAATACGCAGGTCTACCAACATATTTATCTCTGTTGTTTAGCTGACAAGGGGAAGTATATACTCTCTGGAAGGGTTGCAAGCTCGGTATGAGACCATATCATACTCATTTGTAACTCGTCAGTGAGAGACGTGTGAGCACTCTCTCTCCCACTTCGGATGTTAGTATTCAGCCACGGTCTGAAGTGTGGTCTTCAGACCACTCAAAGCTGCGTCGCTCCAGAACCAGGACAGCCGAGGGTCCCATGGTCTGATTGCCCTATACCCTCCGCAGTAGACGAGACTGGTTGTACGTGCCGCCAGCCATTCCACTTTGAAGGGAAAACGTCATACTAGGTATGCTCAGGCGTCATGAAAAGACGGGGCAGACTAAGGTGATCAGCAAATGTGGTGCGCTCACTCTAGTTGTCGTGGACTCGTTGAGTTGTCAACGAGAATACAAAAATGGGCTGGGGGGGAGCAGTACCAAGACTATGGCGTAGATTAGAGAACTTGCGTACTGATATGTGCAAACGATACTCGCAGGAAAATCGCCCAACCAGCAATGCTGGCGACATCTAACGATCCGGGGACGCTGAAGCTGGACCCTCAATGCCCAGTACTCGTATGATAGACACAATGCTCACTAGAGATATTGGAAAGTTATGTAGTGGCTGGGATAGTGTGTGTGAGAACATACACAGTGGAAGACCGATCATCGGAGGTTGTGTGATAGGTGGGCGAGTGCTCTCGTTACGTGCGACACGTGTTGGAAGTTAACAGCATCAGTAAGCACTACTGAATCGTTCATCTGAACAGGAGTGAGAGACCAACAGTACAGGCGAAGGTGTTGAGGTGTCGGCGGAGTAAAGTAACGAGGTTGGACCAGCTACGTGGGGAGGTGGCGCGCGCACAAATGTGGAGACAGTCCGTGCTGCAAGTGAACTGCAAACAAGGTCGATGGCGCGACATAAGAAGCGTGGATATCGCCAGACGGTCGTCATGAGATATCACAAACACGCGTGAGAGTTGACATAGCTTGTGTGAGCGGCGTACTCGACTAACGTGAATGGCTCGACACTCTGGTCTACAGATCAGGTCACAGCAGGGGGACATGGGAGGGCCAACGTGGCGAAGGACTAACAGTGGATGAGCATGCGCGTGAGGTGCATCCCGTTTTTCTGGGAGAATCTGGCTCGGGTGTGTGCCGCGCATCCAGAAGCAATGTGATTATTGAAAAACAGGATGACGATGATCGTAGATAGATATTTGTGTTTTTACCTTATAGCTTACACACATATCCCAACACGAGGCACCGGCAAGTAACGTCTGAAATTATTTGTATGGATTCTACGAAATCGTACAGTATCATTACGCCGGAACTATACAATAATAATATAATATGTATCGAAGTATGCTGATATATAACTTCTCGCATATATATATGTATATAATGTTTTGGTGCTTCGTGGTTTACCAAATAATAAGAATGGGCTTGTTAGTTTAAAAGAAATTACACAGCTTCATTCTAGCTGTAGGACTAACTATAACAACATCACAAAAACAACAAACCTACTGAGAAGTAACAGGCTCTCCTTTTATAAGGACTGTTGATTCCCTCATGCTCTTAATAGGCAATCTCTGCAATTGACATTCCTTTCAATGATCCCTACCAGAGCTAACAGTTTACAACAACGGTCCACAGACCATATAAAGGCAAACAGAAACTCAAACATAACTTTCCTAATTTCAACTTATTTAATTTATACCATGAGCATATCAAAGTCAAAGTTAACTCTTGGAACAGCCTTTGAACATGAAAATTAAAATGATGTCACATGAAAAATGGTCTCCCCTGACTTACTTGCATAATGTCTCCCACCCCCAACACATATTCCTTATGAAAAGTATTCCCTGTATTATTTTGCTGATTTAATTGTGAATTAAATAAATGTGTGTTGGTGCATATTTAGTTTTTAGTAAAAACAAATTAAAAAAATGTTATTTTATGTTACATGTATTATATTTTATTGCTATTACTGTAATTACTGTATTACATTTTCTTGTAGTTTGAGATATTCCCCTACTAGTAAAGATGAAAAAGTAGTATTCAAATTGTATTCTTATTATAGTTCTATTATTCAGAATAATAACATTTTTTGTGAAACTATGCTATATCTTAATAATGACAATCCAACTGTATTATAATGAGGTCTGTCACCTATGCGTATATTCAGACCTCTAGGTCTAGTGAACATAAATCAACGGCTAGGCATCTAGGCACTGACCTAGGTCGTCACCAAGCAGGACAGGGTCGTTGTAGTAATCAACGATGAAATAATAAAATAAGCCCTTTACCGACCACTATTTGTGACTCACATAACTGCTAACAAACCAGACCATAGCAACTGTATGCGCGGCCATTTTCAAACAACCAAAAACACATGATGCACCAACACTTGACCGACCTATAGCGCGTTTATAGAATGTCATACAAAGTTGGCTCTCCACCTGGGCTAGATTGACACTAATGCCGTACATTGTGGGCTAAAACTGTTTCGCCCTTTGAAGCGTCAAAAGACATTACATCCCCCCACCACCACCACCACCACACACAAACACCCTACCCCACACACACAGGTTTTGCCAGGTAATTAATGTTCAAACTCTCCTCTGTTTATGTTTAACAGGACAGTCAGAAAAGCCTCATAACAATTGTAATAATGGAAACCGGGTCTATAGCAACCATTTGGTATTTAGTGTGTTTAGTGTCTAGAACGTTAATGAATTTTTATTTCTATGGCCCAGCTGTGTTCTGTGGCAGTGAGAGAAGTGTGTCTCTTTAAATGACAAGATGGTGTCAGGATGGTCAAATTTTGCCTCTCTTTGCCACGCGGAGTGCCTTTACTGGATGCAGTTCAAAAGCAATGTTTTTATTAAGCAAAAAAAAAAGGTGATGAGAAAGAAAATAATTTTTTTGAGAACGCCATTTATGTTTTCGTACCTCTTTGATTCTTGACTAGTGTAACAATAAAAGTTCTCATTTTTGCATCACAAAACTATACAATTTGGTCTGCTTTTTAATTTAAAAAAAGTAAAAATAAAACAAAATTGGAAAAAAAAAAAAACAACAAAAATAAAACCAAACAACCAAAAAAGCTGTCACTTTGGCAGGTTATGGTGTAAAAACATAATAAAAAAAAATTAATTAAATAAAAGCAGCTGTCACTTTGTCCCATATGGCAAGTTATAGCGTACAAAACTATACAATTTGGTCTGCTTTTTAATTTAAAAAAAAGGAAAAATAAAACTAAATTGGAAAAAAAAAAAAACAACAAAATCCCAACAAGACCAAAAAAGCTGGTCACTCACTTTGGGCAGGTTATGGGGTAAAACATAATAAAAAAAATTATTCAATAAAAGCCATCTGTCACTTTGTCATATGGCAAGTATAGCGTAGGAACAGCAATATTTTCAAAACTTGTGACAGGCGGATTGTGACTTTTTTTTTTTTTTTTAAACTGGTCTAACTAAGGAATGCGCACTTCTTTTTTCTTTTTTTTTATAAATTAACGACGGCTCCTTGGTAGCTGATGCAATTTTGGATTCTTGCGTATGCGCATCCAGTCAGGGTTGGGGTCAATTCCGAATGGAATTGGAATTTGATGGTAAATTCCAATTCAATTAACAAATTGGATTTTGAATTGAAAAAATCTTGAATACAGAATTGGAATTTGAATTGTAGTGAAAGGAAATAGAATTTAATGCCATGAAATTTCACTAATTTTAAAAAGTCAAATGCCACATTTATTTTACCCTTTTATATTATATCACTATAAAAATACTGATTGCAATAACATTAATATGTATTGTCGAATCGCTGTAATCTTAAGCCTGGCTCAAAGAGTTCAAACTCATGTTTTTTTTTTTTTTTTTGCATTTTTCTAATGAGATGTTTAAGAGCTGCAGTAGTCCTTAATTATTTGCTTTTCTTTATTCATCTGTTATTTAAATTCACTCTTCACGTCACTTCCAAATTTTATTAATAAACATTATCCAGAATGCAGTAAATCAAATGCACAACACCTGAATGAAGAAGTTATGGCTTGCCTATATAAATAACTCCAACACTACCGCCCGTGAAAGGGGAGTAGAAATGAGGCTTTGGGTTTGTTCTTGTTGACTGGATTGGATTGCTTTTTGAGTATGACCTTGGACTGCTTGGAGAACCCTGTTGGCTGCCCTGACCCTGCATTGGAAGACTACCTGATTTTTGTGTGTGAACTCTGGACTGGCATAACTACTGTGAGATTTGGATGTCCCCTGAAAAAATAACATCATGCATAAATGTTCAAATACAGATGCAAAGACTGGAAAGGCTTCAGTCCTTATTCACTTTGGAAGCCAACTGCAAGTGGTACAGCAGGAAACCATTGTGCTACATGTAACCACTGCAGTACACCTGTCTGTGGTTCAACCAAAGCAACCTCCAAATTCAAAAGGCATCTTCAAGCATCATGTTTTTTTTTCCCCCCTCAAACAATTACATGTCTTAAAAATAATCAAATTATCAAATTTCTTTAACACTCAATTTGAGTATTTTACAAAAGCAATTAAGTACCATCATTCATCGATGAACTGTTCCCCACATTGGCCATTTAACAAAAGTACAGTTAATGCTAAATACAAACATCTATATAATAGCTGACCCTTACTGTGCACACTCTTTCTTATTGTCCTTGAGAATCAAGGCCTCTTTCATGCATAGTTATTGGTAACTAAATAATTAAGTAATGCCCATTTGCACACATTTCTGGTTTAGGTTTTTGTATGGATGTGATTGACCAAAGTTATATTAACACTGATTTAGCCATCAAGAAAAGATTTAATGACGAATGATTGATATATAATATATTTCTTTTTCAGAAAAAAAACACCCTGAGGTCCTGAAGGAGCCTGAAGATATCAGTATGAAGAGATCTATGCAACCAGACCAGACTGCGAAGGATGGCCACCCTCAACCCATGAAATGGCAGGGGGGTGGGGGGGTAGGAGCATATTGTTTCATTCCACTGTATGCCACACCAACTAGATCTAGCAATGTTCATTACTCAGTGCTCGATACCAATGGTAGGAAAAATGTATGAAATTCTACAAATGCTTTGGAAAACATACTATTACAGCCCAAAATCCAAACGAGAATAAAAGCACTAGGTGCTGAGTTGAAAGTCTCAAGAAGATATCCTTCAGCTGTTAAATCAGGCATCTGTATTTTTGCAAAGACGACTGGACATACTAGGCCAATTTGCTGTTGTGCATCATCATATGAAGCATCTTGCTATATCCTCAAACAATATACTGTAGAAGTTAAGGTAAAGTTAAGGTAAGTTTTTTGTTTGATTTTTTACAATTCTGTTTATTAATTATAAGGTTTTCAAAAGTACAGAAAATCAAATACAAAATAAAATGCCAAAATATATACTGTAAATCATAACTAAATTAAAGGGAAAAAGAGAGAAAGAAAGAGAGCAGAGACAGTTGTAGGGACCGAGATAGGCGTGTCACGCTTAGCACCCAGAAGGCCATGAGAGAGGTCAGGGGAGAGAGGGAAATCTGAGCTCCTCAAAGTGGGATATGAAAGGCTGCCAGGCAGATTAAAATGTGTCACTGGATCTGCGGATTGTGAATTTAATTTTCTCCAACTGGAGCATCTGCATGAGATCCATAATCCAGTGGACATACAGAGGAGGGGTTGCTTGGTTCCAACAGCATACAATTTGGTGTCTAGCTATTAAAGTTGCAAAGGCCAGTGTCAGACTGCATCCTAGACAGATCAATTCCTTCAGGTACAACTCCAAAGAGAGCAGTAATTGAGGAGGGATCAATGGGTGTGTCTAAAATGGAAGACCAGAAAGGTGTCAGCTCAGGACAGGACCAAAACATATTAAATAGAGAAGCAGGTACTTCTTTGTACTGTCACAGGTCGGCTCCAATCCAGGGTAGGTTCTGGCTAATTTAGTTTTAGAAAAGTGAAGACTGTGTAAAACTTTAAATTGGGTTAGACCATGACGTGCACAGAATGAAGAAGAATATACTCTGGACATAATAGATTCCCAAATGCCATCCAAGATGCCAGACCCAATATTCTGTTCCCATAAAGGTTTTAATATATTTAGTGAAAGACAACTTAGTGTTAAAATATGGCTGTAGATGATAGACATATTGCCTTTAGATGAAGGGTTTAGTGCTAGAATAGAATCAACGGGATTAGGGGGCAGAGAGGGAAACTGCACAACTATATTACATATGTAATTACAAATTTGCAAGTATAGAAATAAATGTGTTCGAGGCAATCCACATTTTTGTGACAATTATTCAAATTAGGCAAAATTGTCATCAATATATAAATCTTTAAGGTTTGAAATGCTATTATTGCATCATATATGGAAAGCAGTCTTGCACTGAAGGGAAAAAATAAGTGATTTGCGTTATGGGGGCAAAAATTGAGAAAGATTTAAACCCAAAATGCTGTTTAAACTGTGCCCAGATCTGGAGAGAATGAACACAAGTTGGTTCTTACTAAATATAGATACACATAATGGAAGTGGGCCACATAAAACAGCAGATAGGGAGGAGGGTTTCCTCTATAGGCAGCCACTCAGGTCTATCTGGATGGGAACCTGGTTGCAACCACTGTGGATATTGGCAGACTAGTAATAGAACTGGAAATTTGGAAGAGCCAACCCCTCTGTAGGCTTTAATCTCTGCAAGGAGTTTCTGTCAATATGGGGCGTCTTATTATTCCAAATAAATAAAGAGATTGTACGGTTAATAGTTTAAAAAAGATTTTGGAATAAAACAGGAATAAACTGGAAGAGGTAAACAACTTTGGGAGAATAATTAAATTTTTTAAAGAGTTTATTCTGCCAATTAAGTGAAATAGATAAGGATTACCAATGTCTTGAGTCTTGTTTAGTACATTCGAAACAGGGGGTTAAAGAACAAAGTCAATACAAAAAACCTCCACCGTATTCCATGAATGAGTCACAGTTATCCCAAGTAAATATCACTTCATTAATTGCCTAAAAGGAACAGTTGTTAAAGCTGTAATATCTAGCAGCCAAGTTGGTTGGGAAAACTTTGGTTTTGTGTAAATTAATTTTATAGCTTGAGAATTTGCCAAATAATTCTAGGATTTAAAGTGCTTGTGGGAGGGAAGAAGCAGGATCAGAAATGTACAAAAGTGGAGACAGAGGGCGCCCCTGACTGGTTCCACGTGGAGATGAAAATATTCTGAATGTATGTTGTTGGTTTTATCCAGTTAATATTTGAACCAAAACCACATTTCTGTAAGGTCATAAAAAGATAATCCCACTCAACACGATCGAAAGCCTTCTCTGCATCAAGAGAGAGAAGGATCTCAGGCACATGTGAGTCTGAGGGGGAATATACAATATTAAAAAGACTCCTAAGGCTAATGTATGACTGTCTACCCTGAACAAAGCCTGCTTGGTCTAGAGAGATTATGGAAGGGAGAACTAATTCGACACGTCGAGCTAAAGATTTGGCAAGTACTTTAATATCTGCATTAAGGAGGGAAATGGGGTTATAAGAGCTACAGTTATGGTGGTCCTTATTTTTCTTTAGAAGTAGTAATATTTAAACATTATACAGTGTAGGATGTAAAACTGAATTGCAGACGCATTTTCATAATTAGTGAGTGATTCTTACAACCTAGCCTTTGATTGTCGGTCAAAGAGATAGGTAGAGACCTATCCCACCAGATTCACAGCTGTAACTGCTGCCAAAGGTGCTTCCACCAAGTACTACGGGGGGACTGATAATCCATTATGATGATCTTTCATTTTTTTTGTATTTTTAATATATAACTTCTCAATAAAAACTGTTTTCCCCTTAAAAGTATGGAGTATGTTGTGTAGATAAGTGGAAAAAAATCTCATTTAAATGCATGAAACTCTGAAACACTGACACAACAAAATGTGAAACCATTTCAGGAGAGTACGACTTTCTATAGGCAACTGTGTAAGGACAAAGTTCCCATGAATAAAGTATTTGCCCCCTGTCTGATTTTTGATTTTCTGCATTTTTGCACATTTTTTTTCACACTGAATTTGGTCAGATCCTTTTGTGGGTAATAGAAGTATATAGACGGAGTCACAGAAAAAATGACACCAAAGTTTGGTTAACTACTATCATTTGTTTGGTGTGCAAGGTAAACAAACATACAATCATCAGATGTGAAAAAGTTATTGCCCCCCCTAGTTAACTCAACCCAATTAAAGGGATAGTTAGGGTCAGCTGTTTGAATACTTTGGTTAACAATCAGGCCTGATTTGGGCCAGCCCTGCCCAATATAAATCTGACTAACTTTGGCCCTTACCATCAGAGTGAAGTTGTCAGCACACAGGTTCTAGAGGCACATCATGCCATGATCAAAAGAATTTCCAAAGACCTCCGGATCTACAGGAGAATGTTGATGCCTATCAGTCTGTAAAGGTTTAGCTGAAGCGCAGCTTTCTAAGGCAGCTGGGGCCTCATCCGAAACACACCGTCAAAGCCATATCTGTCCAAATGGAGAACAAGTTTTGGACAGTAGTGAATCTTCCCATGAGTGGACGTCACAACGACCCTAGACAACATCCAGGGGATCTGGGGACGGCAGTTTACTGCATGGGTGGGCCTCAAAGTATTCCTCCATGGTGGCTGTTTAGGAGAACGTCGATACTACAGGAAGTTTTTGGTTGCAGTTATTGCTGCTAAAGGTGGCGTAACCAGTTATGGAGTCTTAAGGGGGCGATTTACTTTTTCACACGGGGGTATTGGGTGTTGTATAACTTTCTTTAATAATTAAATAAGTATCAAAATGTTATGTTATTTGTTGACTCAGGGTCCTTTTTATCCTATATTAGATTTTGGTTGAAGATCTGGTACCATTCAGTGTCAAAAATATGCAAAAAAAAGCAGAAAATCAGACAGGGGCAAATACATTTTCACAGCACATTCGGTTGCCCCTTTCAAAGCGAGGACCAACCACCGAGCAATTGAGGTTTTTAAAAACACTTTTTTTCCTCTTGTATTTATAAACCATAACAAACATAAACAAACCCCTAGCTCTTTTTGGACCATAAGAACACACACCAGCTGGAACCTTCTCTAATCAACCGAGCAAGTAAGCTTGTTTAAAACAAACATTTTTCACAGAACAAACACAATAATGTTTTACCTAACTTTGGTTCTTTAATTACAACGCTGTAACCCACAGCCAGCACAGCCAGTCAAGAGAGAAGAGCAGGCTTCACTCACAAAAACACAACAAACCAGCGAGCTGCAGCCCCGACCTGCTGGCTGCTGTTCTTCCTTTAAATATACCTTACATTACAAATAACAACACAACCTGACTGACTCT